>NC_061511.1:100535001-100568463 GCF_022539505.1 Lolium rigidum
CCATGTTCACTTGGTCGTTACGATTCTATGCAGGACGTTACTGAAAGGACACGGATGTCGCCTAGAGGGAGATGAATAGGTGGTTTAAGACTTTTATGATATGAGCTTAACAAATGCAGAATAAAACTAACGTTTACTTTGTCAAGCTCAAAGCCTATATGCTATGGTTCACATATGTGCACCAACAACTTATGCTAAACAATACAAGCAACTATGTGATAACAAGATATATAACTTCAAGCACGATGGCTATCACAAAGTAAACTTCATAAGTAAAGAGCTCGGGTATAAAGATAACCGAGGCATGCGGGAGAGGATGATTTATCCCGAAGTTTACACCTCTTGCGAGTGCTAATCTTCGTTGGAGAGGTGCGGTGTCTTAGTGCTCCCGAACGCCACAATAGGCATCACCTTGAGGTGTGCTTGCTCGATGCAAATCAACACCACAAAGGCCTCACCCCAAGATGCGGTAGTCACACCACACACCGAGCACCACGAAAGCCTCACCTTATTCTCCGGTGACCCTTGCCACAAAGGCGTAGGTCACGGTTCCACTAAGGGATTTCCTTCGAGGCGGAAACCGGGCCTTACACAAAGCTTGGGGCATACATCCACAACTTAATTGGAGGCTCTCAATAAATCGCCACAAAGGCCTAAAAGCCGTCCAGGGTTCCAAGAACCCAAGAGTAAGAAGCTCCTCACTTTCACTTCCACGAATCGCCGTGGAAAGCTCAAACCGATGCACCAAATGCAATGGCAAAAACACCACAAAGATGCTCAAGTACTTCTCTCTCAAATTCTAACAAAGCTACAAAAGCTATTGGGGGATTAAGAGAGGAAGAACAAATAGGAGGAGGAACACCAAATTTCTCCAAGATCTAGATCTAATGGATTTCCCTCACAAAGAGAGGGATTTGATTGGTGAAGATGTAGATGTAGATCTCCTCTATCTTTCTCTTAAATAGATGCAAGATTTATGGGAGGGAGAGAGAGATAGCAAGTCAAAGAAGGCCAACAATGGGGGCAAAAATAAGCTCAAACGGATAGAAAACATTGGGGAGGAAAACCCCCTTAAATAGGGCAAGAGAAATCTGCCCGTTATGCACAAAACTCGTAATTACCAGAACTTCCGATCATTTGGGGCGGTACTACCGCCCCCAGGTAGTACCAGCCAAGTTCCGGGTGAAGTAGGTGATGTTATGCAGAGTAATGCAGTTGGGAAATTAACCCCAAGAGGAAGGTATGATGAGCACATCAACAAATTTTCCCTCAGAAAGAAACCAAGGTTTAATCGACCAGTAGGAAAAAGAAATCACTTCTGAAGGTTGTTGCTGGCTGACTTTGGCAGGGCGCACTGCCGGTGTCAGCAATAACGTGGAACCTGCACACAACACAACCAAACTATTTTGCCCCAACTTACAGTGAGGTTGTCAATCTCACTAGTTTTGCTGAAAACAAAGGATTAGAAGTATAGTGTGGAAAGAGATGTTTGTTTGCAGTTAAATAAAGAGAGCAGTGCTTGCAGTAAGGAAACATAACATGTATTGCAGTAGATGGTTTTGTCAGTGTAAAAGAAAGGATAGGGTTCCACAGTTCACTAGAGGTGTCTCTCATAAAGCAATTGACAGAATAAAGACCATACATGACAAGATGATTACTATGAGATTCATTTGGACATTAAAACAAGATTCATAGGCCGTAATCCAACTGCATCTATGACTAATAATCCACCCTCTGGCTATCATCCAAACAACTTTGGGTATTAAGTTGCAAGCAACAGATTATTACATTAAGTAAAGTGTTAAAGTAAATAATAAAATGGATAAAGCATTGTTGTTTTCTCCCTAGTAGCAACAACACATCTACAATCTTAGGAGTTATTGTCACTCTCCCAAATTTCTAGAGGCATGAACCCACTATCGAGCATAAATACTCCCTCTTGGAGTCACAAGCACATACTTGGCTAGAGCATCTACTAGCAACGGAGAGCATGCAAGATCACAAATAACATATAAAACATATCTATAATCAACTCAATCATAGTATTCAATATTCATCGGATCCTACCAAACACAACATGTAGCATTACATAAAGATGATCTTGATCATGTTAGGCAGCTCACAAGATCTAAACATGAAGCATAAGCAGAAGAAGACAACCATCTAGCTACTGCTATGGACCCGTAGTCCAAAGATGAACTACTCACACATCACTTCGGAGGCGGGCATGGTGATGAAGAGGCCTACGGTGATGATCTCCCTCTCCGGCAGGGTGTCGGGAAGAGCTTCAGAACCCTCCCGCACTAGGGTCGACGATGACGGTGGCTACGAAACTTTTTGTGTATGGAGGCTCGGGTATCTAGGTTTTTCCCGAGGATGCCAATTTATAGGCGAAAGGGTGATGTAGGTGGGCGCCCCAGGGGCCCACACCATGCCTAGGGGCCGCGACTAGGGGTGGTGTGGCCGCCTCCTGGCTCTTCTCCGTCTCCCCTTTGGACTCCGTCTTCGTGACTGACATAGGCATCCCGATTGGGCCTGCCGAATAAGGTACCCGAGGTTATTTGGAGGCCCACGACCCGAAGCTTTCAAGGCCCAGAAGCCCATCAAACATTAATATGGAAGATAGAGTTATATTAGGAATTGAGAGTCATGTAATTATACGGGAAAGACTTGGATAGTCTCCCGGAGTCTGTAACTTGTACGGCAAGAAGATTCCTCGGCTCTCCTCCTATATAAAGGGGAGCCGAGGGGTGAAGAATCATCGAATCTATTGTCAACATAACCCTAGTTTTTTACTTAGTCGAGCACCTTTTCGGCTGAAATCTTCGAGATCTACTTGCCCTATACTTTCTACGAAACCCTAAGTCTATAATTCGTAGGCATTGACAAGTTAATCTCTTGTCAATTGGCGTCGTCTGTGGGGATTGGAGGCTGCAAGGAGGTGATCTGTATGGCATCGACAACATCATCAGCATCATCCACGGCAAGCAACGCGATGGACGGTAAACGGATGCAACCTAAACTCGACGATTTTGTACCTCACCCTCCCGCCCGTTTGCATGCATATGCCGATCTGGAGTAGCCGATGGAGATGACGTTCGGGAGTTTTCACTTCCGCATCGGGAAAGAAGGATCGCATCGTCTCGGGGCACCGATTTTTTTGGGACCCTTAGCGACCGATTCCGATTTCTCGGGATAATCGTCATCATCGATCGAGTCAGGCGACGAGGAGGTTTCGCCATCAAACTTCACCAAGGCAGCCATCGGCGGAGAACTCGCCGATATGTTCAGCGATATGTCCTTCGGGTCGTTCACAGGCTCCGATCTGAGCAGCGACTCGGAAAGCATCGACAGCTTCGACTTCATTGACAGATCTACTTCTATTCAGGAGGTCTTCGTCGGTCTATAGGACGGTGTCACCGACCCTGAAGGTGAAAACAAAGCTACAATATATCATCAAGTCTACGCAATCGAGGAATCAAGCCGTCAAGAGGACGAAGCATCAGAGGATTTCGATGATTTGGGCAATCCATTCATCGATCCCGCAGATCTTACGCGGGGAACAGAAAAAAAATACGTCGGGACCACGCCACGAGAGAAAGTACAGTTGCCACAAGCAGCTTGGGACAGAGCTCAGAAAGCCATGGATGGCACAGAGCCGATGACCACCACGGCCACATCAGAGGCGCTGCAAGCATATCAATATAGACTCGCTCGTGCTGGACGAGAGTTAGAGAAGCAAAGAAGGCCACTCGACGCAAGGAGAGCCGCAGTTTCTGCATCAAGTGCGCGCAGAGCCACCCTCAGCCGACAATCAGGAACTTTGGGAGACAGTCACAGAGACGCCCGTGCAAGAGGAAGATCTCAGTTGGCAAATGTGCCTGAGCATGTACGAGAGAACCTGATTCAAAACCTCGACATGTACTTTATGTCGATAGACACGAGAGGGCACATCATCCCAAAAACACCGAAAGCAGGATACATGGCGACACATGCCTTCATACTTGCATCCAAACCACCTCCACGAGATCCCAGGGAAGCATTGTATCAAATGGCTATGGCAGGTGTCGGCGTTATGGGGACATCGTTAGCTGGTTCGAGTACACCACAACCCGAAAGTGCTACACGAAGAAATAGTCCTCGACCCACTACGGTGGTAGCGCGAGATCCTCCACGAGAAGGTGACGCGAGAAATAGAGTAACGCAAGCACGAGTCGCCAGAGCACGACAGGAGAGGGACCGTGAAAACAGAACAAGAGAGCGTCGACACTCACCAGAAGTTAGCGAGGAGGATTTATGTGGGCTCCCTTGCTTCACCCGACGAGTTCGCAAGACTAAAGTACCTTCTAGTTTCAAGCTACCTGACAACTACAAGAAATTCGATGGATTGCAAGATCCTGAGGATTGGATAGTTGATTACTTGGAGACAGTGAAGCTGATGGGTGAAACCAGAGCAACGGCCATGCAAAGCATTCAGGTTCACCTTAGCGGAGCCGCAAGATCTTGGATGAAGAAGTTATCAGAAGGATCCATCAACAGCTAGGAAACTTTCGAGGACTTGTTCGTGAGGAATTTTTGTTCCACGTGCAAGAAACCCGCGTCAATAGAGCAGCTAAGGACCTGCAGAAAAAAGTCGGATGAGTCAATGAGGATGTACATCCAAAGGTGGAGCATCATAAAAAACTCGGCAGAGAACGTGTCAGATGAAAGAGCAATCGACATGTTTATCGCAGGAATCCGAAGAAAAGACCTAATCGAGGAATTGGGAAAATCAAACCCAAGAACAATAGCCGATCTCATGGAGATAGCGAATCGCTGGGCTGACGGACAAGATGTTGTTGATAACAAACGACAAAGGTCACCCGAGAAAGATCGTAACAGGAACAACAATCAAAATAGGCGACGTTTTTGGCCCTTCACAGATTATGACGATCCCAGCCAAGTGGAGGCTGGCTTTCGAGGAAATCATCGAGATGATTACCAGTGCAACGATCATAGAGATGCGCCGAGTTCTAGCAGGCAAAATAATCGACCTAGGTTTCCAAGGGCATACAACATGTCACCCGAAGATTTGCTGAACAGGCCGTGCTAGATGCACTTTTACCTCGACAACGAGGGAAAGAGACAGTCGGGTCATCTTCAGAAGGACTGTCAAACTTTTCAAGCTCCGCGGAGAATACCAACACACAAGATGCAAACAGGGGATACGTGCAAGGGCCAAGGAGTGAAATTCACCTGCCACCACCACTCGCAATTACCAGTGCAAATCAACATCGGCTGCAACTTGCGGCACCTCCGAGCAATAACGACGACTTCATAGATACAACGGGGGAAGTGTCGATGATACAGAAGGGTAGACCCTCGAACAGGGCGTATAAGTTAATTTCGCGGCAGGTATACATGGCAGAAAAGATGCCTCCACCAACCACCTAGTACCTTAATTGGTCGGGACAAGCCATAGGATTCACTCAAGTGGATCATCCACCTCAAGTTCCATGACCAGGGCAGTCAGCTATGATCTTACCAGCGGTGATTGCGGGATTCGAGGTTTCTCGCATATTCATAGATGGAGGAAGCAGTTTAAATCTCATATACGCGGATACGCTGCGGAAGATGAACATCTCTCTAGAAAATCTGACGCCAACGGATACGCGTTTCCATGGCATCACACCTGAGAAGCCGAACTATCCTCTCGGAAAGATATTACTCGACGTATAGTTTGGAACCCAAGAAAAATTCAGGAAGGAGAAGCTGGAGTTTGAAGTTATCGATTTTCCATCACAGTATCATGCTCTCTTGGGACGACCCGCGTACGACAGATTCATGGTTGTGCCGCATTATACATATCTGTTATGGAGGATCCCTGGACCCAAGGGCCCAATCACAGTCAAAGGAAGCTTTGCCCTGGCAGATAAGTGCGACAAGGATTTTCATAAGCTCTCAGAAACTTTCGGGATGCAGGCTGAGTATGAAGCATCCAAACTCACCACCAAATACGACGTATTACCTGACGGAGGTAGATCCTTGCAGGAGCAAGCTTTCGACACCTCCAAGAACTCTAAGGAAGTGCAGATCCACCCGACAGATCCAAAAAGACGACAGCTATCGCATCCAACATGGACAACGTATAGGAAAGCGCGCTCGTCAAGTTCCTCCGTGAGCGCTGGGAAATCTTTGCATGGTGTCCAGTTGACATGCCAGGAGTACCCAGGGAACTTGTCGAGCACCCCCTAAATCTGGATCCAATTCGACAACCTTTGCAGCGATTCTCCGAGCCAAACCGTAAAGCCATGCTATCTGAGATTCGTCGGCTGAAAGAAGCGGGTTTCATCAAGGAGCTGCACACTGAGGCCACGTGGGTCGCTAACCCAGTGCTGGTCCCGAAGAAAAACACTGAAGTCCTTCGCATGTGCGTCGATTTCACGTGTCTAAATAAACACTGTCCAAAGGATCACTTTTCCCTCCCGAGGATCGACCAAATTATCGATTCCACGGCAGTTTGCGAACGTCTTTCCTTCCTCGACGCGTATTCTGGTTACAATCAGATCCGCTTGAAAGAAGAAGATGAAGTCAAAACAACTTTCATAACCCCTTACGGTGTGTTCTGTTACAAAACAATGCCCTTTGGGTTGAAAAACGAGGGAGCCACGTGTCAGCGGATGATGCAGAAGTGCTTGGCCACGCAGATCGGAAAAAACGTTCAAGTATACATCGATGATGTCATCATAACAACAAAGCAAGGATCATCCCTGATCGATGATCTCAAGGAAACCTTCGACAATCTCGACAAGTTTTGCCTTAAGCTGAACCCGACGAAATGTTCCTTTGGTGTTCCTGCGGGAGAACTCCTCAGATACTTGGTGTCAGCCAGGCGAATCGAAGCCAACCCCGAGAAAATACAGGCTATCTTGACGATGAGAGAACCAACAAAGCTCAAGGAGATACAATAGCTGACTGGACGTATCGCAGCGTTGAGGAGGTTTGTCGCCAGGTTGGGAGAAAAAGCGCTGCCTTTTTACGCGCTAATCAAGCTAGCGGAAAAATCGAGTGGAATGAAGAAGCAGACAAAGCCTTTGAGCATCTGAAGCGAACTATCTCGACACCACCAGTACTGGTGGCACCCCGAGAAAAAGAACCGCTGCTGTTATATATCGCAGCCATACCTCAAGTGGTCAGCACAGCCCTCGTAGTAGAACGAGAAGAAGAAGGGAAAATTCACGGGGTGCAGAGGCCAATATATTTCCTTAGTGAAGTCTTATCACCATCCAAACAGCGCTACCCGCAGTATCAGAAGTTGGCTTACGAAGTTTTCATGCCAGCACGGAAGCTAAGACACTATTATTCGGCACACCCGATAATAGTGGTCAATGAGGCCCCTCTCTCAAATATACTGAACAACCCAGAAGCTACGGGACGTGTCTCCCTGTGGGGAATATAGCTTTCCCCTCGGGACATCACATACGAAAAAATAAAGGCGATCAAGTCGCAAATTTTGCCGGACTTCGTTCCAGAGTCGATGGAGCTGCAAATTACGGGACCCCCAGATCTGTCGAGTACCTGGCACATGAATTTCGACGGGTCCAAGAGACTGGAAGGAGCTGGAGCAGGCGTGGTACTTGTTTCACCCCAAGGCGACAAAATGAAGTACATACTACGGATGACATTCCCCAACGCATCTAATAATGAGGCAGAATATGAAGCCCTGATCCACGGGATGGAGATGACAAAGGCGTGCGGCGCCACTCGCTTAAATTTTTTTGGCGATTCCCAGCTGGTGGCTCAACAGGTGATGAACAAGTGCGATGCAGTCAATGACAACATGATGGCATATAAAGAAGTGTACAACAAACTCGAGAAAACCTTCAATGGCTGTGAAGTTAATCACATCAGCAGGCTCAACAACGATGAAGCCGACGTTCTGGCAAACATCGGCTCGCAATGCCTCCCGACACCACCTGGAGTTTTTTGGGAGGAGATAAGTGAGAGATCAACCAAGGCGAAGAAGATACCGAAGCCGCCGAAGAAAAAGGAGAAATCCAAGAAAGACTTGGGGGCTCCAGCAACCCCAGAGACACATACATCGGAAGATGAGGAGGAACCAGAGGAAGTCATGATGATCCAAATTCCCTGGATGCAGGTTTACCTGGCGTACATCACAAAGAAAGAGATACCCGAAAATCTGGTCGAAGCGAGGCGAGTTATTTGGTGATCCAAAGCTTTCACCGTGGTCAACGGAGAACTATACAAACGAAGCATCTCAGGAGTATTGCAGAGGTGCGTTACACCCGAAGAAGAGAGAGTTATATTGAAAGACATACACGAAGGAATATGTGGCCACCACGCAAGCAGTCGAGCAATAGCAGCCAAAGCTTTTCGCGTAGGATTTTATTGGTTGACAGCAATAGAGGATGCAAAAGATATAGTCCTCACTTGCAATGCGTGCCAAAGGTTTGCATCCAAGCCCCACTCTCCAGCAGCAGAATTGATGCCGATACCATTGGCATGACCTTTCGCACAATGGGGGCTCGACATGGTGGGAAAATTACACAAGTCTTGGCCAGGAGGACACGTGTATTTGCTTGTGGTTGTCGACAAATTCACCAAGTGGATTGAAGCGGTACCAGTAACTTCGGCAGACGCAACATCGGCGGTGAACTTCATCAAGGGGATAGTTTTTCGGTTCGGCGTCCTCAATAGCATAGTCATGGACAATGGCAACAATTTCACCTCCCGAGAATTCAAGGACTACTGTGAAAACGTGGGCATCAAGCTGCAGTTCGCATCAGTGGCGCACCCGCAAACCAACGGTCAAGTCGAAAAAAGCCAACGGGCTCATCTGCAAAGGCATCAAGAAGCGTCTGTTAACACCGCTGGAGAAAGCGCGACACACCTGGGTCGATGAGCTACCGTACGTATTATGGAGCCTGCGAACAATGCCGAACGCGGCAACTCAAGAAACACCATTCTTCTTGGTCAACTCCCCAAGAGTCGCGGAATATGAACAGGAAACTTCGTAGAAAGCGCGAGAGGACGATGTCGACGCACTCGACGAAGCAAGAGATGAGGTATTATCGAGAGTAAGCGCGTACCATCAGAATCTCAAGAATTATCATAGCCGACGTTTGCGGCCCAGGTCCTTAGTCCTTCGAGTCACACAAGATGAACACGAGAAATTTGAATCTCCATGGTTGGGACCATACATCGTCACTGAAGTTATTCCAGGAGGAGCTTATCAGCTGAAGGACAAGAAAACGGGCAAGGACGAATCAAACCTGTGGAACGTGGCGCAGCTACGGCGTTTTTACGCGTAGAAATCAATATAGTATCAATTATGTAAGCATACATTGTATCTGAAGAGCTCGCAAGTTTTCAGACGCACTCTTTTCCTTCTAGGGCACTGATACGTCTCCGACGTATCGATAATTTCTTATGTTCTATGCCATATTATTGATGATACCTACATGTTTTATGCACACTTTAAGTCATATTCGTGCATTTTCTGGAACTAACCTATTAACAAGATGCCGAAGTGCCGCTCTCGTTTTCTCGCTGTTTTTGGTTTCGAAATCCTAGTAACGAAATATTCTCGGAATTGGACGAAACGAAGACCCGAGGGCCTATTTTGCCACGAACCTTCCAGAAGACCGAAGAGCATACGAAGTGGGGCCACGAGGTGGCGACACCACATGGCGGCGCGGCCAGGGGGGCCCGCGCCGCCCTGTGGTGTGGGCCCCTCGTCAGCCCCCGACTCTGCCCTTCCGCCTACTTAAAGCCTCCGTCGCGAAACCCCTGAGGCGAAAAAACACGATACGGAAAACCTATCGAGACGCCGCCGCCGCCGATCCCATCTCGGGGGATTCTCGGAGATCTCCTCCGGCACCCTGCCGGAGAGGGGATTCATCTCCCGGAGGACTCTACACCGCCATGGTCGCCTCCGGAGTGATGAGTGAGTAGTTCACCCCTGGACTATGGGTCCATAGCAGTAGCTAGATGGTTGTCTTCTCCTCATTGTGCTTCATTGTTGGATCTTGTGAGCTGCCTAACATGATCAAGATCATCTATCCGTAATACTCTATGTTGTGTTTGTCGGGATCCGATGGATAGAGAATACCATGTTATGTTAATTATCAAGTTATTACATATGTGTTGTTTATGATCTTGCATGCTCTCCGTTACTAGTAGAGGCTCGGCCAAGTTTTTGCTTTTAACTCCAAGAGGGAGTATTTATGCTCGATAGTGGGTTCATGCCTCGCATTGACACTCAGGACAGGTGACGGAAAGTTCTAAGGTTGTGCTGTGTCTGTTGCCACTAGGGATAAAACATTGGCGCTATGTCCGAGGATGTAGTTGTTGATTACATTACGCACCATACTTAATGCAATTGTCTCGTTGCTTTGCAACTTAATACCGGAAGGGGTTCGGACGATAACCTCGAAGGTGGACTTTTTAGGCATAGATGCAGTTGGATGGCGGTCTATGTACTTTGTCGTAATGCCCAATTAAATCTCACTATACTTATCATGCCATGTATGTGCATTGTTATGCCCTCTCTATTTGTCAATTGCCCGACTCGTAATTTGTTCACCCAACATGCTTTTATCTTATGGGAGAGACACCTCTAGTGAACTGTGGACCCCGGTCCATTCTTTAATACTGAAATACAAATCTGCTCGCAATACTTGTTTTTACTGTTTTCTCTCGCAAACAATCATCTTCCACACAATACGGTTAATCCTTTGTTACAGCAAGCCGGTGAGATTGACAACCTCACTTGTTTCGTTGGGGCAAAGTACTTTGGTTGTGTTGTGCAGGTTCCACGTTGGCGCCGGAATCTCGGTGTTGCGCCGCACTACATCCCGCCGCCATCAACCTTCAACGTGCTTCTTGACTCCTACTGGTTCGATTAAACCTTGGTTTCTTACTGAGGGAAACTTGCCGCTGTGCGCATCACACCTTCCTCTTGGGGTTCCCAACGGACGTGTCAACTACACGCATCAGGCAACGAGTGGGGCTGGAAGGTTTTTAATGAGGCGGGTTTGCGATGCTGCAATATAGTATGATTGAAATAAAAATAGTGATGGTACATACTCTTTTTCAAGCCAGGGTCGGGGGCTTAAACCCGACAAATTCAAAATATATTCGACTTCAAATCATATATCAATTTACACCCCTTGGTTTCATGAAAAACCTCGCGAACAATAAATACAGTCACGCCAGCCGAAATGCTCGGGGGCTAAAAAATTTGCCTTGGCTTTATACAAGTCTAGCAATAATATTTACAATATATACGACTTACAATATATGCAACTATGAGTTGGGCTCAAACCTAATGCATACGAGCAAAAAGAAAAAGTGTCCCTATATCAAACTATCTATGTTGACGTTCTCCCCTGCGGAATGAACATTGGGAGTCGAATCAGCATATCGAAATTCCTTGAAAAAGTGGCGTCCACCCTAAGAAGCTCATCAATCATTGTTTCGGCAACGGGAGACACATCTGCATTATGTTTGTCGACATTTACCCTCCTCTTCGACATCTAGAGGTAAAAAGTATCGACAACATTGCCAAAATCCAACTTTGAGTGACATATCTTCAACCAAATCAAGGCCACCTTGGCGCCAACTACCATCTGAGCCCTCACAAAGTTATGAATATTGTGCACATCCTTGAATTTACCCATAGGCTTAGGAAGATTATTGGGTTGATGATTTCGAGGAAACATGACATTATACACCATGCCTAAGGTACTAGTGCAGAAGTCAAGGAAATCCCGCACACGAGCTGCTCAATCCTGAAATTGCACGACTCGGTGAGTGCGATCTTCATCTGCCCAGAAATCAACATCGTTTGACCGAGCAAGCCGAAGAAGAGCTTGAACCCGCGAGTTTACCCTTTGTTCTTCGGCAGCAGAATTCAGAAACGGGCCTGTGAGCAACATAGAGAAAAGTTAATACAGCACAAGGAAGAACATGAAGAAAGTCAGCAAGTCAGCAAGATAAAAAGAAGCATTACCAGCCATATCTTGACTTGCGTCAGTCATCAAATCAAGCATGTAGCTTTCGCGTCCAGCAGCTCGCGAAGCATTGGCAGCCGCAGTTTCCTTTAACTCAAGAGCCTCCTGTGCTTGTCAAAGAGCAGCTTGCTCACCATCAGAAGATTTACGAGATTGATCCATAACTGTCACAACCTGTTTCTTCATAGCTTGCAGCTGTTGTCGAAGATCGGCCAGTTCTTGGTGTACTGAGTCAGCACACGAGGAATCATCCAAGAAAACGCCGCCAGGAGTTCTCGCAGAATGAGAAGTGGTAGGTGAAGCGTTGGAAGATCCGGCAACTCCGATATAGTTATCCAAAATCAACTGGAAGAAAGAAAAGACCGACATCAATCATTTGAAAAGGACACATTTTTCATTCATATTCAGTACATTTACATGAAGCAAGTCCTTACAAAAGATGGCTCCTAGCAAGCCCATACAAATCGTCGGAAGCAACAAAAAGAGGCGACATCTACAAAAGAGAAGAGAAAATAGACACGGGATGGTCTACTTGACCTCCGTCCGGGCAGTGCTAGCAGAAGCGGCAGACGTCGGGTCAAGAAAGGCGATGAGTTTCTTCAAGTGAGGCTTGGCATCCCTCACTAGAGCCTTCCACTTCTCCTTGTTCATGCCCTTCGGAGTGCCAGCTTTTACCCAGTCGACTTCTTGGCCGCTGGTAGCAACCAAAGCGATGGTCCCTTCGACTCCAATCTTCAGGCTAGCCCGACGATAGGCCAAAGGAGGATCTTCTTTCGCCAGGAAATGCTGGGCGAGCTGGGAGAAGATCTCCGGCTGCGTGTCCTTGGGAAGAAGTGGGGGAAGAGGCGTTTCAGCGCGGCCCGTGCCGAAGAAATGTTGGTGCGTGATACGTCTCCAACGTATCTATAATTTCTTATGTTCCATGCTAGTTTTATGACAATACCTACATGTTTTGTATGCACTTTATATCATATTATGACATTTATTGGACTAACCTATTAACAAGATGCCACAGTGCCGCTTCGTTTATTATGTCTCGTTTATTGCGTAAAAGGCCCAAAAACCAAAGTGCTCGGAAAATCCGGAAAAATCACATAAATTCTATTCTCGCCGTAAGACTCACGGAGCTAGAAGGGGCCGGGCCGGAGGAGGCCCAGGCCTCCTCCCCATCAGCCGGCGCGGCCAGAAGGGGGGCCACCCCACCCTATGGTGTGGGCCCCTCGGGACTCCCCCAACGCCGCCTCTTCGCCTATATAATCCCTCGCGACCTAAAAACCCTACACCAATTGACGAAACTCCAGAAAGACTCCAGGGGCGCCGCCGCCATCGCGAAACTCCGTTTCGGGGGACAGAAGTCTCTGTTCCGGCACGCCGCCGAGACGGGGAATTGCCCCCGGAAGCCATCTCCATCCACACCACCGCCATCTTCATCGCCGCTGCTGTCTCCCATGATGAGGAGGGAGTAGTTCTCCCCCGAGGCTAAGGGCTCTACCGGTAGCTATGTGGTTAATCTCTCTCCCATGTACTTCAATACAATGATCTCATGAGCTGCCTTACATGATTGAGATCCGTATGATGAGCTTTGTAATATAGAAGTCGTTATGCTATTCAAGTGGATTTTACTTATGTGATCTCCGGAGAATCCTTGTCCCACGTGTGTAAAGGTGACAGTGTGTGCACCGTGTGGGTCTCTTAGGCTATATTTCACGGAATACTTGTTCACCGGGTTATGATTTGAGTTGGATGTCTCTATGAAATTGTGGTGTGTTAGTACCTCCTATGAATGCTCACAGGTGACAGCGTGGGGTGTTTATTAGTACTTGGGAATACATCTTTAAGGTTTGTCTGTTGCAGCCCTACACGGTGAATTAGTGTTCGTTATCCCGCCAGAGAGTAATTCAGAATAGCATAGTGAAGTGCTTATTTATATTCAATTATGATTGCAATGTTGAGAGTGTCCACTAGTGAAAGTATGATCCCTAGGCCTTGTTTCTAAACATTGAAACACCGTTTCCAACAAGTTCTGCTACATGTTCGCTTGCTGCCATATTTATTTCAGATTGCAATTGCTACTTATAATCATCCATATTACTTGTATTTTACTATCTCTTCGCCGAACTAGTGCACCTATACATCTGACAAGTGTATTAGGTGTGTTGGGGACACAAGAGACTTCTTGTATCTTAATTGCAGGGTTGCTTGAGAGGGATATCTCTGACCTCTACCTCCCTGAGTTCGATAAACCTTGGGTGATTCACTTAAGGGAAACTTGCTGCTGTTCTACAAACCTCTGCTCTTGGAGGCCCAACACTGTCTACAGGAATAGAAGCGTGCGTAGACATCAGTGCGTGCCAAGTCGCAGTTAAGTTCGAGAATCGCGAGAGCATCAAGAAGGCGATCGTCGGATTCATCGTTCAAAGTATATTTCTCACTGATACGTCTCAAACGTATCTATAATTTCTTATGTTCCATGCTACTTTTATGATGATACTCACATGTTTTATACACACTTTATGTCATTATTATGCATTTTCCGGCACTAACCTATTGACGAGATGCCGAAGAGCCGATTCGTTGTTTTCGCTGTTTTTGGTTTCAGAAATCCTACAAAGGAAATATTCTCGGAATTGGACGAAATCAACGCCCAGGGTCTTATTTTTCCATGAAGCTTCCAGAAGACCGAAGGGGATACGAAGTGAGGCCACGAGGTGGCCAGACCATAGGCCGGTGCGGCCAGGGAGGGGCCCGCGCCGCCCTATGGTGTGGGCCCCTCGTCAGCCCTCCGACTCTGCCCTTCCGCCTATTTATAGCCTTCGTCGCGAAAACCCCTGTACCGAGAGCCACGATACGGAAAACCTTCCGCAGACGCCGCCGCCGCCAATCCCATCTCGGGGGATTCAGGGAGATCGCCTCCCGCACCCCCGCCGGAGAGGGGAATCATCTCCCGGAGGACTCTTCATCACCATGATCGCCTCCGGATTGATGTGTGAGTAGTTCACCCCTGGACTATGGGTCCATAGCAGTAGCTAGATGGTTGTCTTCTCCTCATTGTGCTATCATGTTAGATCTTGTGAGCTGCCTATCATGATCAAGATCATCTATTTGTAATGCTACATGTTGTGTTTGTTGGGATCCGATAAATATGGAATACTATGTCAAGTTGATTATCAATCATATATGTGTTGTTTATGTTCTTGCATGCTCTCCGTTGCTAGTAGAGGCTCTGCCAAGTTGATACTTGTAACTCCAAGAGGGAGTATTTATACTCGATAGTGGGTTCATGCCTCCATTGAATGCTGGGACCGTGACGGAAAGTTCTAAGGTTGTGGATGTGCTGTTGCCACTAGGGATAAAACATCAATGCTTTGTCTAAGGATATTTGTGTTGATTACATTACGCACCATACTTAATGCAATTGTCTGTTGTTTGCAACTTAATACTGGAAGGGGTGCGGATTCTAACCTGAAGGTGGACTTTTTAGGCATAGATGCATGCTGGATAGCGGTCTATGTACTTTGTCATAATGCCCTGGTTAAATCTCATAGTAGTCATCGTGATATGTATGTGCATTGTTATGCCCTCTCTATTTGTCAATTGCCCAACTGTAATTTGTTCACCCAACATGCTATTTATCTTATGGGAGAGACACCACTAGTGAACTGTGGACCCCGGTCCATTCTTTTACATCTGAAATACAATCTACTGCAATACTTGTTCTTTACTGTTCTTCGCAAACAAACATCATTTTCCACACCATACGTTTAATCCTTTGTTTACAGCAAGCCGGTGAGATTGACAACCTCACTGTTACGTTGGGGCAAAGTATTGTGATTGTGTTGTGCAGGTTCTACGTTGGCGCCGGAATCCCTGGTGTTGCGCCGCACTACACTCCGTCACCAACAACCTTCACGTGTTCCTTGACTCCTACTGGTTCGATAAACCTTGGTTTCTTTCTGAGGGAAAACTTACTGATTTACGCATCACACCTTCCTCTTGGGGTTCACAACGGACGTGTGTCAACTGCACGTCAGCAAGGATTTTTTCTGGCGCCGTTGCCGGGGAGATCAAGACACGCTGCAAGGGGAGTCTCCCACTTCCAATCTCTTTACTTTGTTTTTGTCTTGCTTTACTTTATTTTATTTACTGCTTTGTTTGTTCTCTATATCAAAAACACAAAAAAAAATAGTTACTAGTTTTTCTTTATTTACTATCTTGTTTGCCTTCTCTATATTGAAAAAAAATTAGTTACTTGCATTTACTTTATCATGACTAGTCCTGTAGTTGTTATTCTATCACCTGAGGAATCGATCTTTACTTTTAAACAAGGTGGTGAAGAGAGTTTTAAAGAAGCTTGGTCTAGAATTTTTGATTCTTATAGTAAACTGAACCTAAAATGACTCTAAGTTTGCTTCTTAGTAACTTTTATTTTGGGCTTATTGTTCGCTATAGATATGCCTTAGATGCTGTAGTAGGAGGAGATTTCCTTCACTGTGATGGGGATCAAGCTTTTAATGCCATAAGAAATGTGGTTACATCATCTAGCTCCGCTAATAATTTTGATTCATCTCTTGCTAGCATTCATAATAGATTAAACACCCTCGAGACAAATATATCTTGTTTAAAGGAAGGGTACAACCAGATTCGCGAATATTATGATTATGTTCCAGTAAGTTTTGAACCTTCAATGTGGGTGCCTACTATTAAAGTTGCTATTTGTGGTGAAACTTTTCATGCCCGTTGTGATATTATGTATGAGTTTTGCCTTATGCCTAAAAGAATTTTTGAATTTTTGACACTTTGGGAACTTACTGAAGGAGGAGAAGGAATAACTCTTACTGATAACTCTGTTATAATTCCTATGGGTATAGCTAAAGGGGTGTTCACAACCTTTCTTGGAAGAACGGTATCCACTGATTATATCGTTGTTGAATGTGTAGGGACAGGACAAATCACACTTGGAAGGTGCCTGCTGAAACTCGTGGGAGCAATCATAGATGTGGGGAAAGGCACTCTAAATTTTACCTCTACGCCCGGATGCGGTCATATATTCCCTAAAACAAAGAGTAAGAATAAGAGTAAGAAGATTAGGCGCAAGGCCCCTGGTAAGAATGCTAATGCTTCATCTCTTGATAATACTTGATTCACACTTTCTGCGCCTAGCTGAAAGGCGTTAAAGAAAAGCGCTTATGGGAGACAACCCATTATTTTACTACAACACTTTTGTTTTATATTTGAGTCTTGGAAGTTGTTACTACTGTAGCAACCTCTCCTTATCTTTATTTTATTGCATTGTTGTGCCAAGTAAAGTCTTTGATAGTAGGGTTGATACTAGATTTGGATTACTCCGCAGAAACAGATTTCTTGCTGTCACGAAATTTAGCAGCCCCGTCTGTAGGTAACTCCGAAAATTCTGCCAATTTACGTGCGTGATCCTCAGATATGTATGCAACTTTCATTCAATTTGAGATTTTTCATCTGAGCAAGTTAAGTGCCCCAGAAAAATTCGTCTTTACGGACTGTTCTGTTTTGACAGATTCTGCCTTTTATTTCGCATTGCCTGTTTTGCTATGTTTGATGGATTTCTTTATTCCATTAACTTTCAGTACCTTTGTGCAATGTCCAGAAGTGTTAAGAATGATTATGTCACCTCTGAATATGTGAATTTTTGATTATGCACTAACCCTCTAATGAGTTTGTTTTGAGTTTGGTGTGGAGGAAGTTTTCAAGGGTCAAGAGAGGAGGATGATACAATATGATCAAGAAGAGTGAAAAGTCTAAGCTTGGGGATAACCCCGTGGTTCATCCCTGCACATTTCAAGAAGACTCAAGCATCTAAGCTTGGGGATGCCCAAGGCATCCCCTTCTTCATCGACAACTTATCAGGTCACCTCTAGTGAAACTATATTTTTATTCAGTCACATCTTATCTGCTTTACTTGGAGCGTCTGTTTGCTTTTGTTTTTTTTTTGTTTTTGTTTGAATACAATCGGATCCTAGCATTCTTTGTATGGGAGAGAGACACGCTCCGCTGTTGCATATGAACACATATGTTCTTAGCTTTACTTTTGATGTTCGTGGCGAAGGTTGAAACTGCTTCGTTCATTGTTATATGGTTGGAAACAGAAAATGCTTCATGTGGTAATTGGTATAATGTCTTGAATAATTTGATAATTGGCAATTGTTGTGCTCATATAGATCATGTTTAAGCTCTTGCATCATGTACTTTGCACATATTAATGTAGAACTACATAGAGCTTGTTAAAATTTGGTTTGCATGATTGGTCTCTCTAAGTCTAGATATTTTCTGGTTAAGGTGTTTGAACAACAAGGAAGACAGTGTAGAGTCTTATAATGCTTGCAATATGTTCTTATGTAAGTTTTGTTGTACCGGTTTATACTTGAGTTTGCTTCAAACAACCTTGCTAGCCTAAGCCTTGTATTGAGAGGGATTTCTTATCGTGCATCCAAATTCTTGAGCCAAAAACTATGCCATTTGTGTCCACCATACCTACCTACTACATGGTATTTCTCTGCCATTCCAAAGTACATTACTTGAGTGCTACCTTTAAAATTTCATTCCTTGTCTTTGCAATATATAGCTCATGGGAAAATAGCCTTAAAACTATTGTGGTATTGAATATGTAGCTTATGTATCTTATTTCTTATAAGTTGCTTGTTGAGCGGTAACCATGTTTCTGGGGACGCCATCAACTTTTACACCTTCGTTGAATATCATGTGAGTTGCTATGCATGTTCGTCTTGTCTGAAGTAAGGGCGATTTTCATGATCAAATGGTTTGAGTATGCATATTGTTAGAGAAGAACATTGGGCCGCTAACTAAAGCCATGAATCATGGTGGAAGTTTTAGTTTGGACACTAATCCTCAATCTCTTATGAGAATATTATCTGTTGTTGAAATGCGTATGCATTAAAGAGGAGTCCATTATCTGTTTGTTATGTTGTCCTGGTATGGATGTCCTTGTTGAGATCTATCAAAAACGAGAAATCAAATGCGATCTATCTCCTTGGACCTTTGTACAGGCGGCATAGAGGTACCCCTTTGTGACACTTGGTTGAAACATATGTTATGCAATGATAATCCGTGTTAATCCAAGCTAATTAGGACAAGGTGCGAGCACTATTGGTATTCTATGCATGAGGCTTGCAACTTATAGGATGTCTTATACATAACACATATGATTTATTACTACCGTTGACAAAATTGTTTCTATGTTTTCAAAATGAAAAGCTCTAGCACAAAAATAGTAATCCATGCTTCCTCTCGCGAAGGGCCATTCTTCTACTTTATGTTGAGTCAGTTTACCTACTTCTTTCTATCTTAGAAGCAAACACTTGTGTCAACTCGTGTGCATTGATTCTTACATGTTTACCTATTGCACTTGTTATATTGCTTTATGTTGACAATTATCCATGAGATATACATGTTGAAGTTGAAAGCAACCGCTGAAACTTATATCTTCCTTTGTGTTGCTTCAAAGCTTTCTACTAAGAATTTATTGCTTTATGAGTTAACTCTTATGCAAGTCTTATTGATGCTTGTCTTGAAAGTACTATTCATGAAAAGTCTTTGCTATATGATTCAGTTCTTTATTCATTGTCTTTACCATTGCTTCGAATCACTGCATTCATCTCATATGCTTTACAATAGTATTGATCAAGATTATGATAGCATGTCACTTCAGAAATTATCATTGTTATCGTTTACCTACTCGAGGGCTAGTAGGAACTAAGCTTGGGGATGATTGATACGTCTCAAACGTATCTATAATTTCTTATGTTTCATGCTACTTTTATGATGATACTCACATGTTTTCTACACACTTTATGTCATTATTATGCATTTTCCGGCACTAACCTATTGACGAGATGCCGAAGAGCCAGCTTGTTGTTTTCTCGCTGTTTTTGGTTTCGAAATCCTACAAAGGAAATATTCTCTGAATTGGACGAAATCAACGCCCAGGGTCTTATTTTTCCACGAAGCTTCCAGAAGACCGAAGGGGATACGAAGTGGGGCCACGAGGTGGCCAGACTATAGGCCGGCGCGGCCAGGGAGGGGCCCGCGCCGCCCTATGGTGTGGGCCCCTCGTCAGCCCTCCGACTCTGCCCTTCCGCCTATTTATAGCCTTCGTCGCGAAAACCCCTGTACCGAGAGCCACGATACGGAAAACCTTCCAGAGACGCCGCCGCCGCCAATCCCATCTCGGGGGATTCAGGAGATCGCCTCCGGCACCCTGCCGGAGAGGGGAATCATCTCCCGGAGGACTCTTCATCACCATGATCGCCTCCGGATTGATGTGTGAGTAGTTCACCCTTGGACTATGGGTCCATAGCAGTAGCTAGATGGTTGTCTTCTCCTCATTGTGCTATCATGTTAGATCTTGTGAGCTTCCTATCATGATCAAGATCATCTATTTGTAATGCTACATGTTGTGTTTGTTGGGATCCGATGAATATGGAATACTATGTCAAGTTGATTATCAATCATATATGTGTTGTTTATGTTCTTGCATGCTCTCCGTTGCTAGTAGAGGCTCGGCCAAGTTGATACTTGTAACTCCAAGAGGGAGTATTTATGCTCGATAGTGGGTTCATGCCTCCATTGAATCTGGAACGTGTGACGTAAAGTTCTAAGGTTGTGGATGTCTTGTTGCCACTAGGGATAAAACATCAATGCTTTGTCTAAGGATATTTGTGTTGATTAAATTACGCACCATACTTAATGCAATTGTCCGTTGTTTGCAACTTAATACTGGAAGGGGTGCGGATTCTAACCCGAAGGTGGACTTTTTAGGCATAGATGCATGCTTGGATAGCGGTCTATGTACTTTGTCGTAATGCCCCGATTAAATCTCATAGTAGTCATCGTGATATGTATGTGCATTGTTATGCCCTCTCTATTTGTCAATTGCCCAACTGTAATTTGTTCACCCAACATGCTATTTATCTTATGGGAGAGACACCACTAGTGAACTGTGGACCCCGGTCCTTTCTTTTACATCTGAAATACAATCTACTGCAATACTTGTTCTTTACTGTTCTTCGCAAACAAACATCATTTTCCACACCATACGTTTAATCCTTTGTTTACAGCAAGCCGGTGAGATTGACAACCTCACTGTTACGTTGGGGCAAAGTATTGTGATTGTGTTGTGCAGGTTTCACGTTGGCGCCGGAATCCCTGGTGTTGCGCCGCACTACACTCCGTCACCAACAACCTTCACGTGTTCCTTGACTCCTACTAGTTCGATAAACCTTGGTTTCTTTCTGAGGGAAAACTTACTGCTGTACGCATCACACCTTCCTCTTGGGGTTCCCAACGGACGTGTGTCAACTGCACGTCAGCACTCACCCATTCGCCCTGCTAAAGAAAAGCATGAGTTCGTCAACACAAAAAACAAACAAACACAGGCAAAGGCAGAAGGTAAGTGAAAGCACGGCTTACTTGTAAATCTTCGGTTCTGCGTCTCGAAGCGCTCCACTATGGCATTTTCACGCTCGAGTTGTTGGGCCTCCTTGTCGCTTAAAGCGTCCTCAGCGGTTGATACGTCTCCAACGTATCTATAATTTCTTATGTTCCATGCTAGTTTTATGACAATACCTACATGTTTTATTCACACTTTATAATGTTTTTATGCATTTTCCGGGACTAACCTATTAACAAGATGCCGAAGTGCCAGTTCCTGTTTTCTGCTGTTTTTGGTTTCAGAAATCTTACACAGGAAATATTCTCGGAATTGGAAGAAACAAAAGCCCACGGCCCTATTTTCCACGGAGGGTTCCAGAACATCGAAGGAGAGTCGGAGGCGGCCAGCAGGGGCCCCACACCACCTGGCGGCGCGGCCAAGAGGGGGGGCGCGCCCCCCTAGGGTGTGGGCCCCTCAGGACTCCACCGACATCGCCCTTTCACCTATATATTCCTCGCGACGCGAAAACCCTACATCAATCTATCAGACTCCAGAAAGACTCCAGGGGCGCCGCCGCCATCGCGAAACTCCGTTTCGGGGGACAGAAGTCTCTGTTCCGGCACGTCGCCGGGACGGGGAATTGCCCCCGGAGTCATCTCCATCGACACCACCACCATCTTCATCGCCGTTGCTGTCTCCCATGATGAGGAGGGAGTAGTTCTCCCCCGAGGCTGAGGGCTCTACCGGTAGCTATGTGGTCATCTCCCTCTCCCATGGTGTGATCTTTATGAATATGTAGATGTTACTCTTGTCTATTATGCACTCTAGAGGTTACTTTAATATGAACTCCGGATGTTGTGGATCTTGTTTACTCCGGCTTGAGGTGTGCTCTTGTAGCCCTACACAATGAACAGTGTTTGTTATCCAACAAGAGAGTGTTTGAGAGTAGCACTTATTTGTTCATCTATGTGATCATAGGCTTTGCAATCTAGATGTCATATGCTATTCAAGTGTTTTATTATGTGAACTTTGGAGTTACTGTGACCTCGGTGTAATGGTGACAGTGTGTGCGCCGTGTGTAACTCCCTTATGAATTGTGGTGTGTTAGTACCTCCTATGAATGCTCACGGTGACAGTGTGGGGTGTTTATTAGTACTTGGGAATACGGCCTTTGAGGTGTGCCTTTGCACACTTGCCCAATGAATTTGAGTTCTTTATCCAACAGGAGAGTAGTATGATGAAGTGCTTATATTTATATTCAATTATGATTGCAATGTTGAGAGTGGCCACTAGTGAAAGTAGGATCCCCAGGCCTTGTTTCCAAATACTGCAAACATCACTTATTTACTGTTTTACTGCATCTTTACTTCCTGCAATATTTACTTCAGATTGCAATTACCGTTTACCACCATCTATACCACCTGCGTTTTAATATCTCTTCGCCGAACGAGTGCACCTATACATCTGACAAGTGTATTAGGTGTGTTGGGGACACAAGAGACTTCTTGTATCTTAATTGCAGGATTGCTTGAGAGGAATATCTTTGACCTCTACCTCCCTGAGTTCGATAAACCTTGGGTGATCCACTTAAGGGAAACTTGTTGCTGTTCTACAAACCTCTGCTCTTGGAGGTTCAACACTGTCTATAGGAATAGAAGCGTGCGTAGACATCAAGCTATTTTCTGGCGCCGTTGCCGGGGAGGTAAGGTAAAAGGTATTCACATCCTCCGACTGCTAAGCTATTTCCTAGCACTGTTGCCGGTGTGTGAGTGCTCGAAGGTATCTCCTTTAGATTCTGCAATTTTATCTTTTTGTCTCTTGTTTTTATTTTCAATAGTTAGGCTTAATGGAAAACAACAAAAATATTAGAGATCTTTATAGTATTTATCTTGAGTTAGGACATGAGGTGTTTGAAGAGAAAATTAAAAAACCTATGGAACTTTATATGCATGCTAATGGAAATGTTATGAATGCTTTGAACACCATTGTTGCTAATGCTATGGAAAATTCTAAGCTTGGGGAAGCTGGTTTTGATGAGCATGATATTTTTAGTCCCCCAAGCATGGAGGAGAAAATTTACTTTGATGATACTTTACCTCCTATATATGATGATTACAATGATGACTATCATATTTTCGGTCCACCTACTATTGAGGAGAAGATTAATTATGATTACAATATGCCTCCTATATATGATGATTATGGTGATGAGAATAATAATGATAGCTATCTTATTGAATTTGCTCCCACTAAATTTAATAGTAATGACTATGCTTATGTGGAGAGTAATAATTTTATGCATGTAGCTCATGATAAGAATGTTTCATGTGATAGTTATATTGTTGAGTTTGTTCATGATGCTACTGAAAGTTATTACGAGAGAGGAAACATGGTTATATGCATCTTAATAATATTAAGTTTCCCCTCTTTATGTTGAAAATCTTGAAGTTGCGCTTGTGTTGCCTTTCTATGCTTATTGCATTATGCTTACATGACTTGTTTATTTACAAGATTCCTTTTCATAGGAAGTGGGTTAGACTTAAAAGTGTTTCTTATTTGCTTTTGATGCTCTCTTTTGCTTCAACTCTCATTATATGAGCATCATTAAAATTACTGAGTCCATCTTAATGGCTATAAAGAAAGCACTTCTTGGGAGATAACCCATGTTTTTATTTTGCTACTGTTTTTTTTGTGTCTTGGAAGTTCTTACTACTGTAGCAACCTCTCCTTATCTTTATTTTATTGCATTGTTGTGTCAAGTAAAGTCTTTGATAGAAGGTTGATACTAGATTTGGATTTCTGCGCAGAAACAGATTTTTAGCTGTCACGTATTTGAGTTGATCTCTCTGTAGGAGAGTCTAAAAAATCTGCAAAAATTCATGAGTAATCCTCAGATATGTACGCAACTTTCATTCAATTTGAGCTTTTTCATCTGAGCAAGTTAAGTGCCTCGAAAAAATTCGTCTTTACGGACTGTTCTGTTTTGACAGATTCTGCCTTTTATTTCGCATTGCCTCTTTTACTGTGTTGAGTGGATTTCTCTGTTCCATTAACTTTCAGTAGCCTTGGGTAATGTCCAGAAGTGTTAAGAATGATTTGTGTCCTCTCTGAACATGTGAATTTTTGATTATGCACTAATCCTCTAATGAGATTGTTTTGAGTCTGGTGTGGAAGAAGTTTTCAAGGGTCAAGAGAGGAGGATGATATGATATGATCAAGAAGAGTGAAAAGTCTAAGCTTGGGGATGCCCCCGTGGTTTATCCCTGCATATTTAAAGAAGACTCAAGCGTCTAAGCTTCGGGATGCCCAAGGCATCCCCTTCTTCATCAACAACTTATCAGGTCACCTCTAGTGAAACTATATTTTTATTCCGTCACATCTTATGTGCTTTACTTGGAGCGTCTGTGTGCTTTTATTTTCGTTTTGTTATCTTAGTTCTCTGAATAAATTGGATCATACCTTGTGTGGGAGAGAGACACGCTCCGCTTTTTCATATGAACACTAGTGTTCTTCGCTTTTACTTTTAATGTTCAATGGCGAAAGTTGATCGCTTCACTTATTGCTATTTGGTTGGAAACAGAAAATGCTTCATGTGGTAATTGGTATATTATCTTGAATAATTTGATACTTGGCAATTGTTTTGAGCTCTCATAGTAGATCATGTTTAAGCTCTTGCATCATGTAGTTCAAACCTATTAGTGGAGAACTATCGTAGAGCTTGTTGAAATTTGGATTGCATGATTTATCTCTCTAAGGTCTAGATATTTTCTGGTAAAAGTGTTTGAGCAACAAGGAAGACAGTGTAGAGTCTTATAATGCTTGCAATATGTTCTTATGTAAGTTTTGCTGTACCGGTTCATACTTGTGTTGCTTCAAACAACCTTGCTAGCCCAAGCCTTGTACTGAGAGGAAATGCTTCTCGTGCATCCAAAAACCTTGAGCCAAAACTCATGCCATTTGTGTCCACCATAACTACCTATATGTGGTATTTCTCTGCCATTCCAAAGTAAATTGATTGTGTGCTACCTTTAAAATTTCATTCCTTGTCTTTGCAATACATAGCTCATGGGAAAATAGCTTAAAAACTATTGTGGTATTGAATATGTCGCTTATGTATCTTATTTCTTATAAGTTGCTTGTTGAGCAGTAACCATGTTTCTGGGGACGCCATGAACTTTTTACACCTTTGTTGAATATCATGTGAGTTGCTATGCATGTTCGTCTTGTCTGAAGTAAGGGTGATTTATCATGATTAAATGGTTTGAGTATGCATATTGTTAGAGAAGAACATTGGGCGGCCAACCAAAGCCATGTATCATGGTGGAAGTTTCAGTTTGGACATTAATCCTCAATCTCTTATGAGAATATTATCTGTTGTTGAATGCTTAAGCATTAAAAAGAGGAGTCCATTATCTGTTTCTATGTTGTCCCGGTATGGATGTCTGATACGTCTCAAATGTATCTATAATTTGTTATGTTCCATGCTAGTTTTATGACAATACTCACATGTTTTATACATACTTTACATCATTATTATGCATTTTCCGGCACTAACCTATTAACGAGATGCCGAAGAGCCAGTTGTTGTTTTTCTGCTGTTTTTGGTTTCGAGAAATCCTACAAAGGAAATATTCTCGGAATTGGACGAAATCAACGCCCGGGGTCTTATTTTTCCACGGAGCTTCCGAGAAGACCGAAGAGCATACGAAGTGGGGCCACGAGGTGGCCAGACCATAGGGCGGCGCGGCCGGGGAGGGGCCCGCGCCGGCCTATGGTGTGGGCCCCTCGTTAGCCCTCCGACTCTGCCCTTCCGCCTACTTAAACTCTCCGTCGCGAAAACCCTATTACCGAGAGCCACGATACGGAAATACTTCCAGAGACGCCGCCGCCACCAATCCCATCTCGGGGGATTCAGGAGATCGCCTCCGGCACCCTGCCGGAGAGGGGATGTGGTGACCCGGCATACCATTGCATGGTGTAGTATGCAAGTCTGATATAACACCAATGAAACACCGTTCCACTAGTATTATATCGCTCAGAGTGGTACAACAGAAACATATGCGGGTCCAAGGTATGTCTATAGAATTACAACATCGACTCGTTACATAAGATCATCACAGCCTCCTACTTTACAATGAGGTAAAATTGCAAATAAACTCCAGAAGAACGACTCGTAGTCTAATCTTATCACGAACTCTATTTGTAGAGTATTTGACTAGCTATAGGGCTATGAATAGATTCTAGCTAAATAGGAGCTAGGTTTAAGAAGCTAGTTCCCTTCTATGGCTAAACTATGTTTTCTCCTCGTTGGATGTGATATCTGACTCCACTGACAGGGTCCTGTCTCTTGAAGTAGTTGTTGACTCCTCGGCCTTTGAGTTGCACTGTAGATCCTTCTTCGATGCCTCCATATCTAAGCAGGGGATTTAAGAGTGGGATGAGTACGAGCGTATTCAACAAGTTCATTATAGGAAAGAGGTGTTTAATGCACTAGCTACAGCATTAGACCAGAAAGTCTAATACCAATGCAGGTTTTCATAATCATTTCTTCAAAAGGTTGCTTTTATTCAGAAGAACTATGTCCGTCAGCCTTCACCGGTTTACTAGAACTTCCTGGAGCTCCTTTCCGGCCGCCTTCGCAGTTCCATATCCCGGAACAGGGAGTGACAGGTCACGGTTCTTTACACTCTGCAGAGGTGTGTTGCTTTACCCATAAGAGATCTTAACCTTGGTGCCAACCGGGCAATTTCCCCGTCCACACTTCCTATGGTGTGAGGCCCGGTATAAGGTCTAGCCAATCATGTTCCTCCGCTACCTCGAACACCCACCCGTTGTTGCATGCGCCGACCCTGGGTCCACGTCGGTCCCATTATTCCTGTAGATTTCAAGGTGGACCCCGACCACGACAACAGTGCTGGGCTCTACCATACACTCCTACGCCGGTGGCTGCAACCCATCATAGACCGCAATACCGTGGGGACTTAAGGCTTCCCCGGCCTACCGCTTGTTCTTCGAGCGACAAGTGTCTACGGACTATGCCGTGGGGACTTAAGGCTTCCCCAGCCTACCGCTTGCCACCGACGGATACAAGTGTCTACGGTAAAGCGCATCCGTTGATGAACGAGAGGTGGAAACACTTTTGACTACTCCGTCCCACTCCGGATCTTATGGTTAACACGGGTATTACGGCACAAGAATCACTGGCGACATTTGTTGTTTAATCCTAGATGGATATAAACCCTTGCAATGGAACCTCCACCATATCAACTCAATCCATGGTTCCATTGCCAACCACATAGTCATATTCATAGTTATGAAAGTAGTGGTTTTGGTTTTTATGCAATAGTGATAATCATAGTACTTTGCAAGTAATTTGATAAAGATACTCAAATGACATGAGCAAGCGATGAACTTGCCTTTCTTGGCTGCAAGATTATGCAGACAAGGTCTTCGATACGCAATAACTCCAAATTCTGAAATAGCATCATCGTCCGGTAAGGACGATGTTTAAAGATTGGCAAGGATGCAATAATGCATAAGAATGAGATGCAATCGCTCTAAGCGTGACCTAACCCCGAGGATTTAGGATCAGTGAGTGATAATGATTGGTTTAGGGTGTGTTGCACTTTTAGAGTGATTCACATACAAGGTTCTTATTCAGGTGTGATTACTTGGTATTATAAACAGGTAGATAATAGGGCATAGTAATTAATTGAGCACATAAAGAATGATATTTGGCATAATGTTAACAAGTAAAGAACAGGTGGTTAGTTTTGACACAATATGGCATGGTGAATGATTAATTATCATATACTTCAAAAGAATAACTTTTGAAGAACATGTTCTTTGATAAAGAACAAGTATGATAATTAGGGTTGTGGGGTTCTATGGTTTACTATGGTTCTAATTGGTTGATGGAGTAAGTAGTAGATGGATCACAACAACGTTGGATTCATCGACACCTAGGGCTTGTAAGGTTAAGATAAGCCTAGGCATCCTAAGCAATTCATTATACATGGTTGTTGTCAAGGTTGGTTTATCTTGCTAGTGATAGGCTGGCTAGGGTTTATAGGTCCTTATAAGCAGGGTTGATGATGATTCTTTCTTTACTTCAAAAGAATAACTTTTGAAGAACATACTTCTTAAATAATAAGAAGTATTACAATTAAGGTTGAGGTTGTCTAGGTTTTGTTATTGGATTCACTAAGTAAGGAATGGTGGTTTCCTAAATAGGATGTTTAATAATTACCTCACACTAATAGGGTTTAGTGTGTATGGGATATGATGTCAATATTAGCATGGTTGCTAATGGAGTTCATCACAATGATGTGATGCCAAACATGGATAATTAAGGTTGTTGCCTCTAATGATAGGAACTATGGTTGGTTCTATTTGATCATCTAGGTCTGATGAAGATGAACCCAGGGGTTACCTATATATTAGTGCTAGGTCTTCTACATTTCATGTGGTCATGGTAAATATTTAGTTGCTACTAGGGTTCTATGCTTCGAAAGAAGGTACTATGTCCACATGTTCTAACCTAGGGTTTAGGTTAGAAGCAATTTAGGGTTTACATGTAATAATGGAACTAGGGTTCCTAATTGAATTTAGGGTTTGCTAATTACCATATAGTTCTTAGATTAGTAACTTCATTGTAAGATTGAAGTTATTAATAACTTTAGAATAAAAATAATATTGGATTTGTTATTTTTCTTATTTTTAAAGAATTAATAATTAAGGTAATTAATAATTTAGGGTTTAATTCTCTCTGATAATGATTTAACAAATTAACAAATAAAGAAAATTAGTTTTAATGTTTTCTTTATTTATTTACTGGTTTTTATTTACTTTTGGAAATTTTTACTAATTATTGAATTTTAATTGAATTTAGAATTAAAATTAAAGACTTAAATAACAAGTATTAAATAATTGAATTTTTATTAAAAATAAAATTTTCATTTTATATTTTTATTGGATAGAGTTTTCTTTTCTAAGAATTTTGATATCTTATTTTCATTTTTCTGAGTTATAACGAATTTTCTATAAATCTGTAAAGTTTCAGATATTTTCTGGATTTGTAATTAAATAGAGATTACTACTTACACCCGGGATGGCTCTAGCCCTAGTCAGTGACAGGTGGGGTCACTACCACGTTGGCTGCCACGTGAGGCTGACCCGGTCAAAATTGGAGATGTGGCCTGGGAGCTTCTGGCCGGCGGGAAGGTGACGATGGCGCCGTCGATTCCGGGCTCGAGAGCATGGGCAAGTTACTTCATTCGAACCAGTACGGGAAAGCAAACGGATGGTGGCGGCGCCGCTAAAAAATGGTCACCGGAGCACTACTGACATCATGGAACGCGGCGGTCTCCGGCGAGCAACGGCGATAGCGGTCTACAGGGCGAACTAGGATGCAATAATAGGTTACTGAGAAGCGTATTATCACCTTGATGCTCCCTGGGTCGTCGCCGGGGTGGATAGAAGACGGAGGCGACGAGGTGGTCGCCGTTTCCCTCGCAGAACTGCGGAAGGGAACGGTCGATTTCTTCTTCCCCGAGCTCCCCTTGACACAGGACTTCACCGGGAGGACTTAGCAAGACGAGGCGCTCCTCCTGAGCTACTCGGATGGCTCCGGGGTGGTCGGACCTGGTGAAACGAGGTAGAGGCCGGCGAGCTAGGGTTTCAAAATTCTCAGAAATCAAGAGGGGAAATGGCGTTCTAGGGTTCCTCTGTGGCGGCGTCAAGGATTTATAGACGATTAACAGCGGCGGCGGTTATCTTGGCGCAGAGGGTGATGGTCGGGGCGACACGCAGGTGCTTGCACGATCGGGAGGTGGAAGACGATCCTCCCATCGTTTTGTTATATTACAAAACGGTATGTTGGGTTGGGCCGTCATATGGGCCTGGTCGTTGGATTGCTGTTGGGCTACGCCTGGGCTCCGGTGGCCTGTTCTGGTAAGTCCTCCTCCTCTCTTTATTTCCTTTTCTCTTTTCTATTTTTATTTTCTGGTTTCAATTTCATTTATTGAATTCTGTGTTAAATCTAATTTGATTTCAAAATTTACTTGCAAGTTTCTTATTATGTTAATTCAATTACAAGGTAATGTGATGTATCACACCACACTCCATTATGAAGCAAGCATTTTATATTTGATTACATTTCATGCTTGTTGGCTTATTCAATATAGCAATTAAACATGAGTTTGTATTCTCACTTTTATTTCCTTTATTATTAGGAGTTCAATTCAATTTAGAAGTATGAGAGTTGATACTTGTATCACAAATTATTTCTTAGGTTGTTAGTAGTTCATGGTTTCTATTTGAGAAATTATTCATTTGCATGTTAGTTCATGTGATCACTTGTTGATTAAGGTCTTGTGATTTATTATAACCATATTTCAAAGGTAGCATTAGGATTATATTTAATAATACTTTGGATTACCTAGAGTAGGTATTACTCTCATCATGGTTTGGTCTTGGTTATAATTATGAGTGGTTGATCACCACCATGGTTCTAATCAAATGGTGTAGCACTAGATTATTCTTAAGTTCCATAATGAAGCATGAGCTTTAATTAGTGAACAATTATAGGGTTCTCATCATATTCACCCAGTGGCAAATGGTTCGAATCTCAATTAGGGCTTGGTTTTATATTATGATCACCATAGTGATACATAGATTAGGTTTGAGATATAATTCTAGTTTGTAGAATTGGGATGACATCATATTGCATTTGTTAGGGTTTACTCTCTCCTAATCATGGTAATATGGTTACTTAATTGTTTTTGTTCTCCTTGAATTATTGAGGACTTGACAATTAGTTTTATCTAATCCCAATTAACTTCTATTACCATCCTCGATTTATCATTAAAGTAACCAAGGTGGTTATGGTTCTTTTTATAGTTAACTTTGGTTATATGGATTAATGTTTTTTTCTCCATATAAAGTATGGAGTGTTACTCTAAGGTTTTCTTAGGTCCTTTAATCGAAGAATAGATGAAATGTGAATGTGGTAGGATTCTACTTATGATCACCAAGTGATTCATAAGTTAAGGTTGGGATATAAGCTTAGGGTTTCTTACTAGTTATCTTCCTATGATTTCATGTGGTGAATGATATCTATTAATCACATAAATGTTAGTATTTGGATTATTCTCTTATTTCTCTAAATCATGGTCATGGCATTATCATGGACAACTTGTTTATAATATATCTACCTCAAGTTCTTAGGTTTTATGATCAACACTAAATTTATAATGATCAAGGTTTGGATTCCTAGGGATCTCTCATTAAATGGGTTCTCACTTCCATGATCAAGCATTGTCTAGATCAATCAAGGTATAGCACTTCTATTTGACTTTCTAGGACAGGCATATTATGGTTGTCTCAATAATTTGTACCCCAGAAGAATTGTCTGAGATATACACTTAGAGTTCTTCTTAATCAATGATGATATGATCATCTGGTTATATGGATAGTTCTCTTCCTTACTTTATCAATTCATGGATATGGTATTATTTCATGTAATATTAGGTTATCTCACCACTCCAAGGGAAATGGTTTACAACCTAATACTTTAGTTCAATTGTTGTCCTTTATTCTTAAATAGATAAAGCTATGTTTTGTATGATTGGTCTCTCTCATTTTGGAAAGGAATTTAATACTAACTTAAGGTTAGGCTCTATAGAGATTGATGTGATCATCAATGTCTATGTTAAATATAAATGGTTTATCTCACTAGGAATTGTCTTGGATAATATCCTAGGTTTTCTCTTAAAGATGATGACTTGAATACTTGGATGCATATCCAAGGTTTAACTCAAGGTTTGTTAATGCTTCTCTAATAATTATAATAGATCTCTCACCTCTCTAGGTTTGATTCTTAACTATTTAGAATAGAGAAGAATATATATTTCTTAGTTGGAACTCCTTGTCTTGCTTCCAAGATTAAAGTAGAATAAATACCATGAGGTTCATGGTTGGATCATAGATTAGTTTGAGACATGGAAAAGATAAGTGAAAAATAGTTTCTCCAATTATTGTTGCTTGATTTCCAATTGAATGGATGTTCATATGTTATGGCAAGGAATATCATGTTATGATCTTTAATAAGGTAAAGTAGTTGATCCTTGATTAATAAGTTCTTGTGTTGATTTTAATTTCATTTGATCTAATCCCTTAGATCACATTATCTCTACCCAAAACAAAGTTTAAGCAAAGTCACATTGAGGTTTATAGCGCTTGACTTGATGAGCTACTTCAATTCCACCAAGGTCAAGTGAAACTTCGATTCTTGTGGACTGTTTTACTTTAAAGCGCGAAAATTCCCCAGATTTTCTATGCATGAATGCAATGCACACATCTGTTTCCTCTATTTTTGTAACCCCTTTACCTGGGATATTACAGGGGAATCATCATCGGAGGGCTCTACACCATCATGCCCGCCTCCGGATTGATGCGTGAGTAGTTCATCCTTGGACTATGGGTCCATAGCAGTAGCTAGATGGTTGTCTTCTCCTCATTGTGCTATCATGTTAGATCTTGTGAGCTGCCTATCATGATCAAGATCATCTATTTGTAATGCTACATGTTGTGTTTGTTGGGATCCGATGAATATTGAATACTATGTCAAGTTGATTATCAATCTATCATACATATGTTGTTTATGTTCTTGCATGCTCTCCGATTTGCTAGTAGAGGCTCGGCCAAGTTGATACTTGTAACTCCAAGAGGGAGTATTTATGCTAGATAGTGGGTTCATGCCTCCATTGAATCTGGGACAGTGACAGAAAGTTCTAAGGTTGTGGATGTGTTGTTGCCACTAGGGATAAAACATCAATGATTTATCTAAGGATATTTGTGTTGATTACATTACGCACCATACTTAATGCAATTGTCTGTTGTTTGCAACTTAATACTGGAAGGGGTGCGGATGCTAACCGAAGGTGGACTTTTTAGGCATAGATGCATGCTGGATAGCGGTCTATGTACTTTGTCGTAATGCCACGATTAAATCTCATAGTAATC
>NC_061511.1:100568563-100589394 GCF_022539505.1 Lolium rigidum
TTGACTCCTACTGGTACGATAAACCTTGGTTTCTTTCTGACGGAAAACTTACTGCTGTGCGCATCACACCTTCCTCTTGGGGTTCCCAACGGACGTGTGTATCACGCGCCATCAATGTCCTCAAGTTGAGATCTATCAAAACTGAGAAATCAAATGCGATCTATCTCCTTGGACCTTTGTACAGGTGGCATAGAGGTACCCCTTTGGGATACTTGGTTGAAACATATGGAATGCAATGATAATCCATGGAAATCCGAGCTAATTAGGACAAGGTGCGGGCACTATTGGTATTCGATGCATGAGGCTTGCAACTTATAGGAGGTTTTATGCATAACACATATGAATTATTACTACCGTTGACAAAATTGTTTCCATGTTTTCAAAATAAAAAGCTCTAGCACATGAGTAATCCATGCTTCCCTCTGCGAAGGGCCTTTCTTTTACTTTATGTTGAGTCAGTTTACCAACTCCTTTCTATCTTAGAAGCAAATTAAACACTTGTGTCAACGCATGTGCATTGATTCTTACATACTTGCTTATTTGCATTCATCATATTACTTTGTATTGACAATTATCCATGAGATATACATGTTGAAAGTTGAAAGCAACTCGCCGAAACTTAAATCTTCCTTTGTGTTGCTTCAAAACCTTCTACTAAGAATCTATTGCTTTATGAGTTAACTCTTATGCAAGACTTATTGATGCTTGTCTTGAAAGTACTATTCATGAAAAGTCTTTGCTATATGATTCAGTTGTTTAGTCATCATCTTTACCATTGCTTTGAATCACTTCATTCATCTCATATGCTTTACAATAGTGTTGATCAAGATTATGTTGGTAGGATGTCACTTCAGAAATTATTATTTTTATCGTTTACCTACTCGAGGGCGAGTAGGAACTAAGCTTGGGGATGCTTGATACGTCTCCAACGTATCTATAATTTCTTATGTTCCATGCTAGTTTTATGACAATACCTACATGTTTTATTCACACTTTATAATGTTTTTATGCATTTTTCGGGACTAACCTATTAACAAGATGCCGAAGTGCCAGTTCCTGTTTTCTTCTGTTTTTGGTTTCAGAAATCTTACACAGAAAATATTCTCGGAATTGGACGAAACAAAATCCCACGGCCCTATTTTCCACGGAGGGTTCCAGAACATCGAAGGAGAGTCGGAGGCGGCCAGCAGGGGCCCCACACCACCTGGCGGCGCGGCCAAGAGGGGGGGCGCGCCCCCCTAGGGTGTGGGCCCCTCGGGACTCCACCGACATCGCCCTTTCGCCTATATATTCCTCGGGACGCGAAAACCCTACATCAATCTATCAGACTCCAGAAAGACTCCAGGGGCGCCGCCGCCATCGCGAAACTCCGTTTCGGGGGACAGAAGCCTCTGTTCTGGCATGTCGCCGGGACGGGGAATTGCCCCCGGAGTCATCTCCATCGACACCACCGCCATCTTCATCGTCGTTGTTGTCTCCCATGATGAGGAGGGAGTAGTTCTGCCCCGAGGCTGAGGGCTCTACCGGTAGCTATGTGGTTCATCTCTCTCTCCCATGGTGTGATCTTTATGAATATGTAGATGTTACTCTTGTCTATTATGCACTCTAGAGGTTACTTTAATATGAACTTCGGATGTTGTGGAGCTTGTTTACTCCGGCTTGAGGTGTGCTCTTGTAGCCCTACACAATGAACGGTGTTTGTTATCCAACAAGAGAGTGTTTGAGAGTAGCACTTATTTGTTCATCTATGTGATCATAGGCTTTGCAATCTAGATGTCATATGCTATTCAAGTGTTTTATTATGTGAACTTTGGAGTTACTGTGACCTCGGTGTAATGGTGACAGTGTGTGCGCTGTGTGTAACTCCCTTATGAATTGTGGTGTGTTAGTACCTCCTATGAATGCTCACGGTGACGGTGTGGGGTGTTTATTAGTACTTGGGAATACGTCTTTGAGGTGTGCCTTTGCACACTTGCCCAATGAATTTGAGTTCTTTATCCAACAGGAGAGTAGTATGATGAAGTGCTTATATTTATATTCAATTATGATTGCAATGTTGAGAGTGGCCACTAGTGAAAGTAGGATCCCTAGGCCTTGTTTCCAAATACTGCAAACATAACTTATTTACTGTTTTACTGCATCTTTACTTCCTGCAATATTTACTTCAGATCGCAATTACCATTTACCACCATCTATACCACCTGCGTTTTAATATATCTTCGCCGAACTAGTGCACCTATACATCTGACAAGTGTATTAGGTGTGTTGGGGACACAAGAGACTTCTTGTATCTTAATTGCAGGATTGCTTGAGAGGAATATCTTTGACCTCTACCTCCCTGAGTTCGATAAACCTTGGGTGATCCACTTAAGGGAAACTTGCTGCTGTTCTACAAACCTCTGCTCTTGGAGGCCCAACACTGTCTACAGGAATAGAAGCGTGCGTAGACATCAGCGGTCTTGAGCCTCTGGCGGAGACTTTCAACAACAGCAGCTTCTTTCTCGGCCTTCTTGTGAGCAGTTTCGCTGGCTTTAAGTTTGGTTTCCAGCGTGTCGGCCTGTTCTTCGGCACGATGGAGTGCCTCTGAAAAGAAGAAATAAGAAGGCAAAGATTCCTCGTTAGAAGGTAAAGAATCCTTTGGCGGAAATATAAATATATTAAGAACAATGCAGTTTTACCTCTCAAGGTAGCAGCTTCATCGTGGAACCCAATAAATTAGGAGCCCAGGTTGATTAGATCCTTCATTAAGGGTTGTACAAAAAATTCGACAAGACAGAAAAATATCGTCAGAAGAGAGAAATTCGACAAGCAAAAGAGGTGGTTAGAAGGAAAAAAAGGGAACTTACATCTTCCAGGAGGGGATTCGACGTACTCCCACTGGCAAGTTCTTGTGTGTTACCAGCCCCGGTTCTAGCTTTCTTCGCTAGAGGCGCTCGGGGGTTGGGCACGGGAGTTGGCGCTTCCGAGTTATGCTGTGAGGGAGGTGAGGTTTCCGTCGCAGCACGGTTTTCTTCGGAGAGAACTAGCGTGTTGGAGGTGCTCGTAGGAGCTGGCCCATGCGGTGCGGGTTCCTCCTTCTCGTCAGCTCAATATAACAGCAAAATAAAATATGAGAGTCTCGAAGGAAAAAAGAAACATAAAAAATAGAAAAGAGCGACTTACGAGCTAACAACACCAGCATCAGCAAAATGGTCGAAGGCACCTTCTTCCTCCGGGGAAGATTCTTCGGCACCTGTTTCGGCAAGTTTGGACCGCCGGAATCTTCAACATTGTCTCTTTTCCTCTTGCGCCCATCAGGAGAAGTGGCAAGAGGAGGAGAGATGGAATGGCCAGACTCAGAATGTTGTTCTGACCCTGTTTCTTTGGAGGAACCCGTGGATTTTTGAGATTCCGCAGCTTCACTCTCAGGAAGAGAGGATTCTTGCGAATCGTCGGTAACAACGACTCGACCATCCACCTCTCCACCTTCGGGTTGGGGGAAGAGAAGAAAGAATTTGGTGATTCTGCATGGTATAAAACAAAGAGAAAAACAAGAAAAAGAGCACACGAGAGAAATCAATAGAAGTCGAAAAAATAGAGAACACGACACGAAAGAAAATACTTACTTCGGGAAGAGCGTGTCTAATACTGTATGGCTCCACGCGACAGGATGAAGGGACTTCATGTTTTTTGCTCAAGGAGGTAAAACGTCGGATGAGGTTCTCCGAGTCCTTCACAGAAATATCCTTGGAAAAACGGTCGACATCCTTAGCTCCTGAATACATCCAAAGAGGATTTTTGTGAGCCTGCAGAGGCTGCACTCGAATCCGGAGGAAGTATGAAATTATCTGCACACCCGAGAGTTCCTCTCCGTCGGTATTTTGAAGTTGATGGATTCGGGTCATCAGAGATTCAGTGGCCGCTTTTTCCTCGGCAGTGGTTTTTGTGTCCCAAGACTTGCGCCTCTGGATTTCTTCGGCAGCATCAAAAGGCGCGATACCATACTCTTGGGTGAGGGCGGACTCATCCTGGATATATAGCCACTTCTTGCGCCAGCCTTGGACGGAGTCGAGGAATTTGACGTTGAAATAATCGACATTAGGGCGAGAAAGCTTCGAGTGGTTTAACAAAATATAGCGACAACAAAAGTTCGAGTCCTCAACCTGAGAAACTTCGGGAGCCTATGATCCAATGCAAGCATCTGTTCATATGCTCGGGGGCTACTCTTATCAGAAGTATTGCCTATGCTTCTGATAAGAGGATAATGCGAAAGACAAAAATACAGAGTTGGTCAAAATAGTAAAAGTTGATCCTACAGCCTAGTGCAAACACTCGACTGTAGACTCAGGGGCTACTCCCATCGGGAGCGCTAGCCACGCACCCGATGAAATATGAGACAAATATAGAAGTGCATACGAGGAATTATCGTCGTACATTTCCGAGTTACACATAACTCGTCATGTACTCCTATCGGGAATTCAAGATATTGTCATTGAACAACTCAGAGAAATTGGCAATTCCAGCAGCCGACAAAAGCACTCGACAATATATTGTCAGAGCGCGTTCGCCGCGGTATAAACTCTGGATGCCGTAATATTTTACGAAGGTAAGTCCCCAGGATCCGTCCTGTGTGGCGTGGTATCGCACCCGAATGCACTCTGATACTTTATCCGTATCAACAGATACGAAGAAAAATCCTAGCAGACGAGTTAGGTACTCGATAAAATATATCTGGGGTTCGATTCACAATAAGTCCTTAAGCGGCGCGTGTCGAATTACGCCAGTATCCCGAGTCAAGTCCAGGGACTTGAGCTTGAAGTAGGTTTATGCGGGTTTGCCACAAGAGCAGTTAACTGGTATCTGATCCGTCAGATGAACCAGCCCCATCTACCAGCATCCCTGTACACGTTGGAGATTTTGCTCGATTCTACGATTCAAACCAAATCTCGGGGGCTACTGACATAGGCATCCCGAATGGGCATGCCGAATAAGGTACCCGAGGTTATTTGGAGGCCCACTACCCGAAGCTTTCAAGGCCTAGAAGCCCAGCAAACGTTAATATGGAAGATAGAGTTATATTAGGAATTGAGAGTCATGTATTTATATGGGAAAGACTTGGATAGTCTCCCGGAGTCTGTAACTTGTACAACAAGAAGATCCCTCGGCTCTCCCTCCTATATAAAGGGGAGCCGAGGGGTGAAGAATCATCGAATCCATTGTCAACATAACCCTAGTTTTTTACTTAGTCGAGCACCTTTTCAGCTGAAATCTTCGAGATCTACTTGCCCTCTACTTTCTACGAAACACTAAGTTTACAATCCGTAGGCATTGACAAGTTAATTCCTTGTCAGTGACAACAAAATAGGAACTTCGGCTTTTGTTTCATCCAATTTCGAGAATATTTCCAGAACAGCTTTTCTGAAATACAAAAACAGCAGAAAACATGAACTGGCACTATGGCATCTTGTTAATAGGTTAGTTCCCAAAAAAATGCATAACAATGCCACGAAGTGTAAACAAAACATATAGCAATTGGTGTAAAACAAGCATGGAACATCAAAAATTATAGATACATTTGCAACGTATCAGTAGGGCGCCCCCGGGAAGCTCACGTTATACTTTCTGTGTGCAAAAACAGCATTTCCGGAACTTGGGCGGAACTTGACCGGTAGTACCGCCCCTGAAGACCGGAACTTCCATCCCCGTGAAATGTCCAAATATCCCGGTACGAAAACTTCAAGAACTTTTGCATCCGGACTCCGATTTCGATGATCTTGGGCTCGTTGAAATCACAACAACGAGCTGTACAACAATATGAATAGAAACATCATAGTCCACTAAGGTAAGATAGAAACAAATGAATAAAGGTTTTACCTATGTATAAAAGACAAACCGGTAAAACCACCAATATTGAAAACGCAATAGAGAATGCATATGAAATCCGATTTCGATGAACTAGAGCTTGTCATGGATATTAACACAAGCTCTAAATCCTCTCATGGATAAGAACCAAATAAGAACCAAGAAAGATGATGCCAATGATGCAAAGGTTTGAGTTCTCTCCGAACGATACGATGAAGTTACTCACTTGAGAGCCCCTCTTGATAGTACGGTATCTATCCTATAACCTGGTATCACAACTAACACCACGAGACCGGTAAGAAACAAACCCTATCAAGATTGTTGCCTTGCGCATATTACACTTGACGTTGATGATGACGATCTTGTCCACCTCAAGATGGAACACCTTTCTTGATTACACTAGCTTGTATAAGACTTGCAAATTGCTCCCCCATCCATACTCCTATGGGAGAGCCTCTTCTTTGGGCATGTCTTCACATTTCCCTGATCACCATATGGATGGAAAGTTTCAAGCATATGATCTCTTCGAGTTGGCTCATTTTGAACTTGCACTTCATTTCTTCATTCTTCATCATGTTGATATATTGAAGTTAAACTTGAGGGCTCACTTCATCTTTATCTTGAAAACATACTTAACACTTGATATCCTTCATCAATTTTTTTCTTATTGCAATCTTGAAGCCAACATATGCTTCAAGCATTTCCTACGGCCAACTCTTACGAAATATGACTCAATGCAAACATTAATCCATACAGATTATCGTCAATTACCAAAACTACACATGGGGGCTCCATGCATTTTCAATCTTCCACATTTTGGTAATTGATGACAATCTCTTTGAGAGGGTTTATATAAGGAATTTAAGTAACTAACAAGTTGAATACATAGAGTAAACTCTCCCATAGTATTGCATATATTGGCAATCAAAACCTAGTGGAGTTCCCTCTAAATATTCAACCAAGCAACGCAACAAGATGCAAAGTCTCAAAGGCAAATGCTTAAATACAAAGCAATGACATTAGCCTAATTCCCTTAAACCCTCCAAACTTCTCCCCCATTGGCATCCATTGCTGAAATGGGTGAAACAAATCTAGAGAGGCCAATATAGTGAGAGTTCCTCCATAAGATGTGCATTTCTCATAGTGTGAGTGCAATCAAATACACATATCCAATGACGAATATTCAGAGGGAATCACACTATAACGAGGATCAAAGATTGCAAAAAGATGAAGAAGTCAAAAAGCTTCAACAAATGAAGCAAGCAACAAATGAACCAAAAAGAAGATACCAAAAGCAATGTTCAAGAAATCGTTAATCTTAACTTATCGGTCGGCCATAAAATGAAGATTAATCGCTTATCGGCCGATTAATCGATTTTAACGGTCAGCCATTTATCGGTTTTTTTTTTGTAAATCCTAATTTTCGACACTAAATGTTCTATAATATGCTATGCAAAAATAATATTTAATCATTGCACATAAGTATTACCTTGATTCCTTGCATTTGAATCAATAATAATGGAAAATTTGAGCTAATGCACAATTCTACAAAACCATAGGATGAAAATATCGACTGCCATACCAAATTTCGATGAAATTTCTCTGACAATCAGCCGAAATATCGGCCGTGAGAGTGAAAATCGGGTGAAAATCGGCTCTCATACAGAAAATCGGCCGAAATATCGGTGGAGTGATAAACTGGCCGATATGCCAAAATCTTATCGGTTACCACCCGATTCACGATAAATCGGCCGATAAATCGGCATCTCGGATGATTTTTAGAACAATGACCAAAAGAAAGATAGATATTATGATAAGATCAAGAAGAGTGCTTTGAATAATATGAGGGAGCTTCCCAAGGTTTGTGCAGAAAACTAGATAATTTGCATTGGAGTATAAAGTGAACAAACATGGACTCATAGCTCCCATAATATCATTTAAAACAAAAGATACCAAGTGAATTAAATCTAATGATAACCACAAAATAGTGCTTTAATAAAATGAGGAAGCTCACCAAGGTACGTGCATAAATATATTGTTGCATTTAAATACAATATGCATTATTACCTATATAAAAGCCAACCCTCTTTGCTCAAACCTCAGTGATTTGAGTACCAACTGTTCACTAAAGAATTTTGTCCAATGAAGGGATGACACGTTAGAGTTTTTACTGTTCATGAACGAACAGTTGTTGTAGGTCTTTCCACTAGATTTGTTTCCTTTTTCCCGGCTCTTTTCCGGTGTATTTTCTTTCCCTTCCCCCACTGGTTTTAATTGGTCAAAGCGGTGCTCGATTTTCGAAGAGACACACCGCAGAGATACACCGCTTAACGATCTGAATAGAAAGACGCTAAAATTGTTCTCCAACCACGTGTCCAACAATCATGCAATGGAAGAGCTCCACCGCATCGAAAACCGACCACAAGGGAGCGGACCAGCACCAGCCCCACCTCTCCCACCTTCTCTCTCTTCATCCACATCGCCGCTATTCTTGGAGCGAGAAGGGAGCAGTTGCTGGCGAGTAGAGCTGCAGCGTGCGCTGCGCGGTCGATCTAGAGGGCACCGGAGATGCCGGCGAGGCCGAAGGGATGATGGCATCGAGCTCATGGGCCACCTGCCCGACATGGCGAGACCTGGCCCACAATAAATGCGGTCGAGGTGACCAGGAGCCCTTCGACGGCGGCTGCTCAAGCCAGTGGGCCACTTGCGCGGCGGCGGGGATCATCTCCGCGTCCTCCGGTCAAGTACTCTTCCTCACGGCCACGCCGTTGCCGAAGGCGGTCGCGAGCGCGTCATGGTGCTCCTCTCCGCTAGAGTGTCCCGAGCGCGGTGGCCGCTGCCGATGCTACCACCGGCCACCGCGTCTAGCCGGTCGGTCGTCCGTCGTCGTTCATCCCGCCCTTGTTTCGCGCCTCAGCCACGACTTCGCCTTACGTCCTTCCCGTTTTGTGCAGCAGGAAACAGAGGATAGGCGGGAGCGCCTGCGGGCGACGCCAGACGACATCGGTCCGGCAGATTTTGGCTTTCACTGGCTACTGGCGGCGGTGTCTCCACATCAGCTCAGCTTATAAAAGCCAACCCTCTTTGCTCAAACCTCAGTGATTTGAGTACCAACTGTTCACTAAAGAATTTTGTCCAATGAAGGGATGACACGTTAGAGTTTTTACTGTTCATGAACGAACAGTTGTTGTAGGTCTTTCCACTAGATTTGTTTCCTTTTTTCCCGGCTCTTTTCTGGTGTATTTTCTTTCCCTTCCCCCACTGGTTTTAATTGGTCAAAGCGGTGCTCGATTTTCGAAGAGACACACCGCAGAGATACACCGCTTAACGATCTGAATAGAAAGACGCTAAAATTGTTCTCCAACCACGTGTCCAACAATCATGCAATGGAAGAGCTCCACCGCATCAGAAAACTGACCACAAGGGAGCGGACCAGCACCAGCCCCACCTCTCCCACCTTCTCTCTCTTCATCCACATCGCCGCTATTCTTGGAGTGAGAAGGGAGCAGTTGCTGGCGAGTAGAGCTGCAGCGTGCGCTGCGCGGTCGATCTAGAGGGCACCGGAGATGCCGGCGAGGCCGAAGGGACGATGGCATCGAGCTCATGGGCCACCTGCCCGACATGGCGAGACCTGGCCCACAATAAATGCGGTCGAGGTGACCAGGAGCCCTTCGACGGCGGCTGCTCAAGCCAGTGGGCCACTTGCGCGGCGGCGGGGATCATCTCCGCGTCCTCCGGTCAAGTACTCTTCCTCACGGCCACGCCGTTGCCGAAGGCGGTCGCGAGCGCGTCATGGTGCTCCTCTCCGCTAGAGTGTCCCAGCGCGGTGGCCGCTGCCGATGCTACCACCGGCCACCGCGTCTAGCCGGTCGGTCGTCCGTCGTCGTTCATCCCGCCCTTGTTTCGCGCCTCAGCCACGACTTCGCCTTACGTCCTTCCCGTTTTGTGCAGCAGGAAACAGAGGATAGGCGGGAGCGCCTGCGGGCGACGCCAGACGACATCGGTCCGGCAGATTTTGGCTTTCACTGGCTACTGGCGGCGGTGTCTCCACATCAGCTCAGCTACACGAGTTTCATACTTGCTCCGGCACCACCGAGCACGTGGAACACAAGTGTGGCGTCGAGTCCGGCAACCATCGGCGCGGGGGCTCCAGCGGTCCAGCCGGTGGTATTTCAATCCATCGCCTTGATCTGGTCAATTTTTATTACCCGATTTCAAGTTCAGTCAGGTCGGTTTGTCTAAAAGAAAGTTTAGTCAGATCAACAGCACCAGTTCACCGCAACGGTATTCTCCTCTTGATCCATTCCAGGTTTGCTATTTCAGTCCCACATTATTGCTGAACACACAAGCAAGTTTGCAGCATCTGCCAAGTGTCATGCAGCTGTGCCAAATTGGAGAACTTCGTTTTAGGTGGAGGCGTGGAGCTCTCAGCTCTGACAAATTGGGAGTGCACTGGTTCCTCTGGTAAATAGATGAATCAGTTATAAACTCTTGCTGCTTCAGTCTTTGTGAACAGAACTAGCAATATTTCATTCGTTTTCATAGGAGGACATGAGTACGATGCTATTGGGAATAGATGTAGATGATATAATTAGAAGGCACCAGGCTATTATCAATAGTAGTTAATTTGATAAGTAGGACCAGCTCAATAGTAGTGAATTTTATAAAACACGTTGCTAGAGGTGTTGAGGCAATATTTTTTGTTTCTTCACTGAGAGCTTAGCAGTTCAAATTCAGATCAGTTGAGTATTTGCAATCCTAATGTACACACCGGTTTGCAATCCAATAAACTTGCAGGGAAAACGATACAAGCTACAAGTGGTTATTACAGAGGTCAGCACTCCTGATGATTGGTGTTATTTGTCATGCTAAGACTGCTAGAAAGAAACATACCCAAATGGGAGCGCATACATCTGCCTTAACTGCTGTGCAGGCAATATCATGTACTCCCTCAGTTGCAAAATAACTTATATCAAGCTTTTTACACATAAATATCTGACATAATACCAAAAAAATTACCCAGGGAAACAAGCTACACATACGAGAAAAAGAGAAGGAAAAAATTGAGGGTCTATTGCTGCAGCAGCTAAAAAGGGTACATTTTTACCTCTATTTATGTTAATAGAAGTATAGCAGGAGTACCAACTCACTGTCTATCCATTGCCTACAGTGTAAGTCATAATTATAACCATCCCCTTAATTATCATGTACCCAGTATTGACATGGTATGTATATGTCAGTTCTTGCATACATTGCTTCGGCCGGTAAAGGGTGTCAAAATTTCATCACTCTGGTGCAGGATACATAATAGGCCGACATGCTCTGCTCTCAAAACTGTATGTATTCTGAATAGCTGAAATCAGTAGCAGGTATAAATGTACTATGCCGCATCTCCTCAAGAACCATGAATGATTATTCTCTTCTCCCTATTGCCTATTGTTTTCTCTCACTTAGAAGAGAATCGGCACATTGTCAGAAGGTGCTCTACTTGGCTAGGAATGTCCAACGTCGAGATGGCGGTGTTCCAAGAACTCCTGTGTGAGTTTTTTGGCCTGAAAAGTTTGAAGTCTGTAATGGTTTTGCCTGAGTGTCTCGGCTTGCTCTTGTGTGAGCACTAACAATCTGTAAATCAATATTTGAGGTTTCTAACAGAGCTTGCCACTCTACGATCTGTAACCAATATGGAAGTGATTTTAGGTGGTGTTTTTTTTTACCTTAGACTATAGATGGTCTGCCAGCAGACATTGATACTTATAAGTTTCGAGATTTTTTTTAATACTACACTCTTCTATTTTTCACATCATAATTACCCTCGCTTCGCCACAGAGAACTATTTCACTGATGGCTACACCATGATGGTATATAATCTTAACACAGAAATTTAGATTGCATTGGTATCCAGAAAAATGAATACAAACTATTCTGGACGCACCTCACAAACAAATGCATAGAAGGATTGGTAATCAGGGCGTAAAATCCTTCTGTCACCCTAAAAAAAAAGTAAAATCCTTCTGTTACCCTGCTGACTGTTTTCTTGACAGCTTTGAGAGAAGAATAAATACTATGTTTTGATTATCCTCTTTTAGTTGTTTGTACCGACCTGTTCCTGTGCTCATGATTTATTTTTTATTTAGAAAAATCAATTTTATCATAGATAAGTGAGATGGGGACTATTTAGGTTGGATTGCAATTTTTTCAGTAAAATAGTATTTTATTGTATTGCACTGAAGTTCTATGTAGGACAATTATGAAAGCTGAATTTCTTGATGCATCTTGGCATGATTTAATTTAGATTCTAATGATTTCATCACATTCCATGTAATTTATTATGCTTTGCACCAGATTGTTTGCCATCTACTCTTTTATCAGCTTGGCTTCAGCGACGCATATCTCAAAAGAGTAAGACAAAACTATAGAAGTGTGTAGCTATTCAGATAAGGTTTGACGCCATAGCTCATAGAAAAGGTCAGGTAAGGTGTAATTATCTTCATAAATTGTTGTCTTTTTTCACTTCACAGATTTCATTGCTACATGTATAATGCAACTACCTTACGTACTGTCACTGGGATAAATGCTACAGCAGTCATGTAATCATGTAATATTATGTACCAAGAAGATCATCTATAATTATCCAGATTAGCCTTCTACATGTATAGAACTATCTAAAAGCATCTTCCTACTATGTATAATTGCCTGCTGTGTTATCTGTATGCCAGATATAACCACTTGCTCTACTATGTTTATTGCAACATAGAAAAAAAAGGTAACAGCACGGGCGCGGCGTGCCGCCGCGCCAAAACTTCCTAGTAACATGTAATCCTCATTCCCTCATTACCATTTAAAACATAAACATTTTCAATAGATCATAGATAGAAAATTAAACTTAACATTTGCAACAAATAAATGGTTGAGCAACAAGTAAGATGCACCATAATAAAAGGTTCAACTAAGAGAATATATGAAAGACATGACAAAACATATTATAAGACTATTACAAGGATGAGCAAATAGCATCATCATAGAATTTAATGAATTAAATTGCTTAGCATGACCAATCAATATACAATAAGTAAATAAGATATCAAATGGAGATGTATCATCTCTTATGTGTATAAGTTTCTCTAAGTGGACCATATCACGAAGATGTTTATCAACAAAGAAACATGTACACATAAAATAGATACATAAGAAATATAACATGATATCCAGGACAAAGTCATGCACTATACCAATAAGAATTTTTGCTTAATAGCATGACCAAAGACTTAATTTTATCTTATTGTACATTCATGAACTTCAACCACAAACACATAAAATACATCATAAATATCAACAAGGGATAGAAGATAGTTGGGATGCTTTGAGAAAGGCAACAAATATCGCAAACGAGGATACAAAAAGAAATAATTTAATTTGCACTTTCATCGATATTGCACATACGAGATGCTTGAGAAATTGATATGCAATAAAATTTCTAGATAGTCATATTTGGCATGAATGAATCATGAGCATGATTTTATATACTACCCAACATATGTGCTCATCTCAATTTACTCATATTTGCATTAAAGATGTTTCATTAAAATCTTTGCAAGTAGCATAATATTTACAAATCAAGAGATTCATGACAAGATGCAACCACACGGTTGGATACTAGAAAAATATGCATGATGAAATACTTGCTACCGAGATAGCATTGTTGTGGATGTAGTATGTATGAGTTCGTTAATCATCCTATCTTGCCTCAAATTACCATGGAGTCACCACTTCTTCCTAAATATGAGACAAGCATCCAATGCATCTCCATTATACCTAACACAAATGTAAGTACAATCAGTGGCGGAGCCAGAAATTAAACTGAGGGGGGTCGAAACCAAGCTCTAATTTTTTTTTGACAGAAAAGAGCAAAATGTATTCAACAAAATAGCTAGGTCCAAAATTGATTCAATTTGCATATTTCATCAAGTACAACAACAAAATGACTACAAAAAACAAGAACACCAAAATAGAGCTACATTTTGATAAGATAATATCATACCATTAAGTTGCATCTAAGCTTGGAAGACGAAATTCCCGCGGAAGATGACCTCTACGGTTGTTGTAGGAATGGAAACGTAGCATAATCTTCTTGTCATACCATGCACTTAGAAATGACCGCTTATCCGGACCTTTGAGAAAATTATGACCATCTAAACGAGTATGGCCTCTCGACAAATATGCCCACCTCATTTTGGGGTATCAAATGATTCAATTGTTCTCCGAATTTCGGGATCGGCAACCACATTTGCTAGTTCAATTTTTTAGAAACATTTGCTTACAACATTGAAAAAGGAAGCAAAATATGAGGAAAGATTTCACAAATACAGAGCTACTAATTAAACACTAGTGATTATAGATATATATCAAAACTCTGGGGGGAGGGGGGGGAATTAACCTCTACGCGTGCCCTCTTGTGTGCTTCTTCAACCTCTGCTGCCTCCTGTTTGATCCAGCGAGCATCCTCGTCGGCGTCCATCGAAGGCAGCGGGGACGAGCCGAGCTGGGGGCAGCCGGGCAGGGCCGACCGGCCGAGCAGAGGCCAGGCGATTGGAGTCGGAGATGGGGCGAGCTGAGCCGCTGAGCAGGGGGAGGCAACTGGAGACGATGGCGGCGGCGGACAGGCGGGGAAAGGCGGCGGCGGGCCGCCGGAACGGGGCGTGGCGACGGTGGGGCTAGGTCGCGTACTCGCGCCGTGCGGGATTGGGGTCTCGCTGTCTCGGCCTCGCACGGGGTTGGAGTCTGCGCGTTGACGCGTCCGCTCTCGTGTACCGCTTGGGTGTCGATTTTTTTTTCCAAAATCTGAGCCGGGTCGACCGACCCTCCTCGACCCGGTGGTGGCTCCGCCCATGAGTACAATATGATTCCCGAACTAATTGAGTCTGAAGTAGTTAGACACACTACATGGAGATTTCTGAGCTCGCCTTTTTATATAGAGGAAATTTCTGATCTTGTCCGGGGCAGACCGCAGTACTGGCCCATTTTTGTAGCCCAACAATCTGAGCACCATGGAAACAAGGCCCGAGCGGGGCAACGCTCGAACCCCTCCCCTCTCTGTGCCTGTGCGCGTCTCTCGCTCCCTCCCCTGGTTCGCTGCGGCTGGAAGCACGCGCCGCCACGCGCCCACGTGCAGCTCCACCTCGTCCTTCTCCGGCGCGGTGCTGCCGACGCTCGGCTGCTAGGCCGCTGCCACTGGCCCGCCTCCTACCCTCCTCCGAGCGACCGTCTGCCGCCGCCCATGAAGAGCTCGAGTGGACGGGCGATGCTCTAGTGGTGAGGACCTGCCTCTAGCATGCTCTCTGCTTGACTCCTAGTCCAGGCTTCCCACTCTGTAGGATAGGTACTTTCTCTCGCTCAAGCAGCCTGAACGCAGAGACCTCCACTCTGCATCGCGCCGCTCGCTGCCGTCCTCCTTGCATCGCGCCGCCGCTGTGAGCTTGCTCTCTCTTCCCGCCTCCCCGTGACCCCCTCGTGCACGCGCCCTTCCTCCTGCCCTACCTCTATCCAGCACGTACAACTTGGAAGGGCGCCACGCCGCCGCTACCAGCGTGAGTGCCCTGTGCTCTTTTACACGAGCTTTATAATTTGTACTCAGAAGCAATGCTAGATAAAGATTGATGTTAATTTGTTCTTCCAACTTTAATTCAATGCATTCGCTCGATAGATGTTTATGCTGTATCTCCCCTGTTAGATTATTGTTCTTTCTTTTCGAACAACGGTAGCTGCGCTGCCCTTTTTATCTCGACAGAGAAAAGAAGAAATTAATTTTGATTGTTTCTTGCAGGAAATTCTGATATAAACTTGCAAGCTTGTTTTATTCTTTCTCGTTTTTAACTCTCAGAAGCTTGGTCTATGAAGTGCAATCTTTTTGCGAGATCTCCCTTCTTTGACTGGTGCCATCAATGTAAAGACGGGTTGGGATTCATCGTCTATGCACCGAGCAGTGCCAGGGTTCCTGCGTCGAGCCCTTATAAGCAGAAATCGCCCCCGGTATTGTGCCTTTCCTCTCTGGCTTGTAGCTTTAAGAGCTTGGATGATCAAGAACCCAGTCGAAGCTCTTTTGCAGCGAGTATAGAAGCCGGTGTATTCATCCTTTGATCGCACTAGCAGTCCGGACATCGAATTTGGATGAGGCCAGAAAGATTACCTTCAGGGAGTGTGTCAGGTTATATGGCCTATCCCAGTCAGTTGGGTTGTTTGCATTGCTTATGCGGTCATTCTTGCCGCATGGAATCACAGACATCCGGTGCTTGATTCACAGCATTGTTGATTACTGCGGGGATGCTGGGCCAGACTTATTTGAGTTGGCACCTATGTTGGTCAGCAGTATGGGTGGGTCGATGACATTGCTACAAGTTTATGCCACAATCATTTGGATTTTTGTAGATCTGTCAATGTTTGAGGATGCTCTTCTCACTTACATTGAGGCCAAGAAGGTTGGAGTTGAGTTGCGAGTGTGCAACTTCTTACTGAAGAGCTTAGTTCAAAAGAAACAAATCCTGCACGCAAGGAGTTTGTTTGATGATATGAAGAGTTCTGGTCCTTCACCAAATGTCTACTCTTATTCAGTTTTGATGAGTGCGTATACCCATGGAGATAAGTTATGCTTGGAGGAAGCCTTCGAGCTTCTTTGTGAAATGGAAGCAAAAGGTGTGAAGCCGAATGCTGTAACCTTTGGTACTTACCTCTATGGGCTTTGCCGTGCCAGACAGGTGACATCTGCATGGAACTTTCTTCAAATGATTTGTCAGAGAGGCGACCCTTGCAACATTTACTGTTTTAATGCAGTGATTCATGGTTTCTGTCACGAGGGTCAGGTTAAAAAAGCAATAGTGGTGTTTGATGCGATGAAGAAGGGTGGGTTTGTCCCAGATGTCCATAGCTACAGCATATTAGCTGATGCGTTATGCAAACAAGGGGATCTGTTGACAGGCTATTACATGCTTGTTGAAATGGCAAAGAATGGAATTGCCCCTACTCTGGCAAGTTACAGTTCACTTTTGCATGGTCTTTGCCGAGCTGGAAATATTGAATGGGCGTTTGAGCTTTTTAAGAGGCTCAATGAGCATGGTTTCAAGCCTGACCACATAGTGTACAGCATTGTTCTTCATGGCTGTTGCCAACATTTGGATCTAGACGTTACCTGTGACCTTTGGAATGACATGGTTCATCATAATTTTGTTCCAGATGTCTACAATTACACTAGTCTGATATTTGCATACTGTAGACACGGGGACCTTGAAGAAGCATTGGGTGCATTTGAGCTCATGCTCGATAATGGGATAAGTCCAAACATTGTGACCTGCACAATTCTTGTCAATGGCTTCAGTAACAAAGGCCGGATTGCTGAAGCCTTCACATTCCTGGATAAAGTGCGCCAGTTTGGAATTTTCCCCAACCTTTGTACATACAGGGTTATCATCAATGGGCTGTTTAAGGTCAACAAATCTGATGATGTATGGGGAATTTTCGGGGATATGATAAAAAGGGGTTATGTTCCTGATACTGTGATTTACAGTATTATTATTGATGGTTTTGTGAAAGCTTTGGATCTGCATGAGGCTTTCAGGTTGTATCATAAAATGGTGGATGAGGGGACAAAACCTAATATCTTTACTTATACTAGCCTGATAAATGGTCTGTGCCATGATAATAGACTTCCGGAAGTTATGACATTGTTTAATCATATGATTGGGAAGGGTATAAAACCGGACATGATTTTATATACGTCTCTAATTGCATGCTATTGTAAGCGCTCAAACATGAAGGCAGCTCTGGAAATATTCAGAGAGATGGAAAAGGAGGGTTTGCCTGCAGATGCTTTTGTTTATACTTGTTTAATTGGTGGGTTCAGTAAAGTACTTGCAATGGATGGTGCAAACATGTTGATGGAAGAAATGATAAATATGGGTCTTACACCTACTGTAGTAACTTATACAGATCTCATAATAGGATACTACAAAACTGGAGATGAGAGGAAAGCTAAGATGATGTACAAGAGTATGATCCAGGCAGGCATTACAACCGGATGCCAAGATGATGTGTATACTGGGCTTTGACAATTGTGAAGATGATTTTCAGGATTCTCCGAAAGATAAGGGTGTAGCATAGGTTTTCACATAGAGATATATTAACTTGGTCAACACAATAATTTCATAATGGTGATGAGCTCTATTAATCAGTCAAGCTGAACCTAGGCCTTTTGGGTTGGTGGTGCTGATGTACTTCATAGCTATTAGGTCCACGAATTGAATGAGAATTTCCAAGGATTGAGCTATTTCTTGTTCACGAGTAAGTGCTGAACCAATACTTACTTTGAATATGACAAAAATGATTGTTGAGATGGAGCCATAACAAAGGTATGCCACCATTTTATAATTATCCTTCTTGTTCAGGGTTTTCAAGAAGTTCCTGTGCAGTGCACTACCTTGAAGTCAAGGTATGATTAGTTTCACAATTATGGTCTTGTATTTCTTATTTGTCTTTGCAAGTTTGGTTGAGTATCAACTGAAAAGTTCACATGCATCGATCAACACCAACTTTGCTGGTATCCCATTCACAGCCACCTTACTAAGGAAGAAAACAGAGGAAAGAAGCTGAAAACCATTACAGGACACCACACACATTGACTGTTATAGTCAAGAATATGGGTCCTTGCAAAATACAACTTCAGCACTATTGCAGACCCACTTCTGTGCATTTTGATATATCCTGGAACCATTTCCTCACGCGGAGAACTAGAATATAATATATTAGGGGGACAAGAGTACTTGTACATCTAGTTGCCTCTTTTTGTCTGCCCTTTTATTGATTCCATTTTATTATCTGATGTTTAAGTAAAAAATGATTCCAGGATGGCAAAGAAGTCCACAAGAAACAGAGTAAATTGCACGAGTATCTAGTGCTGCTACTCCTATGTGATCAATTAGTGGACTGACTTCAGAATATGAAGATGCTAAGGAAGGTCTTTCTGTTTCTCTGTCCTCATTCTGCATCATCTGCAGTGTACATTAACTGATGCATATTTGGCAATGTAGCTTCTTTCATGTATCTAAAGCTAAATTTGGTGCTGCAGATAATTGTTGAGCATGCTCGAGATCCTTTTGCCCCATACGACATTGAAAAGGCTGGGTTCCACTATCATTGACAAAACAGAAGAACCAATTGTTCACCCAGCCCCTAAAGTCCACGCGTAACACTGGCTGTGGTGGCGCGCAGATGTTGCTTCCATAGCGGAGAATCAAAGAGTGCCCTGAACTCCTGAAGGGCGGCATCATCCACCGAGAGCTCATAGGGGAAATCCCCAAGGCTTTGAGAAAGACGAATTCAGCTGCAGATGCTTTTTTCGGCAACTTGCGTTGAGACGGTGCAGGGAAATTGAGTCCTCTCCACGCTACGCCCTGAAATAGAGCCATTCACACCATGGAGGAGCAGAGCCATTCACACCACGGAGGAGCACCCGTATCGTGTTCCACTATCATCATTGAGATAATGAAACAAGCAAACCAACTGTTCATCAAGCTTCCAAAGTACACCCAAAACACTGGTGAATGCTCCAGGTACACCATTTCTTCAAGATGTTGCAGCACGTGGATACATTCATGATAGATAACATGTGCCTGCTATGTTCTAGGGCAAGTACTTTTTTGTAAATAATATAGGTGAGATTTATAGTCTAAATTCCATGGTACATGCCGATTTCTAGCTCATTCCTAACTTAAATATTCATATTCATTTTGCTACTTGCCATTACATAATTAGTGTGTTCAATCTTCACTTTATTAAGGAACCGTTCCAAAAGTCTACTTGATTCAATATAGTTCACTTTATTAAGGAGAAGAAGAAATAAGATCTACATCAACACTCAAGCTTGGGGGAGTTCCCCAGTCTTTTATGCTTTCTAGTTCATCATATCGCTTTTAGTCGTCATCTTTAGTTTGGTTTTGCTTTCATCTAGTAGTTATCAATTCTCTCATAGTTTGGAAAGATCTTAGAGCATTATCATCTATCTTTGTTCAAGTGGTTAATGAAATATAAATTATGGTGTCACTTTTGTCTGGAGATTTATGGGTAACACTCATGCAGATGGGGACAAGAGTACTCGTACATCTAGTTGCCTCTTTTTTGTCTGCCCTTTTATTGATTCCATTTCATTATCTGATGTTTAAGTAAAAAATGATTCCAGGATGGCAAAGAAGTCCACAAGAAACAGAGTAGATTGCACGAGTATCTAGTGCTGCTAGTCCTATGTGATCAATTAGTGGACAGATTTCAGAATATGAAGATGCTAAGGCAGGTCTTTCTGTTTTCCTGTCCTCATTCTGCATCATATGCAGTGTACATTAACTGATGCATATTTGGCAATGTAGCTTCTTTCATGTATCTAAAGCTAAATTCGGCTCTGCAGATAATTGTTGAGCATGCTCGATATCTTTTTGCCCCATACGACATTGAAAAGGTTTTGTTCCACTATCATTGACGAAACAGAAGAACCAACTGTTTACCCAGCCCCAAAGTCCACGCGTAACACTGGCTGTGGTGGCGCGCAGATGTTGCTCCCATAGCGGAGAATCAAATAGTGCCCTGAACTCCTGAAGGGCGGCATCATCCACCGAGAGCTCAGAGGGGAAATCCCCAAGGCTTTGAGAAAGACGGATTCAGCTGCAGATGCTTTTTTCGGCAACTTGCCTTGAGAAGGTGCAGGGAAATTGAGTCCATCTCCATGCTACGCCCTGAAGCAGAGCCATTCACACCATGGAGGAGCAGAGCCATTCACACCACGGAGGAGCACCCGTATCGTGTTCCACTATCATTGAGATAATGAAACAAGCAAACCAACTGTTCATCCGGCTTCCAAAGTACACAACCCAAAACACTGGTGAATGCTCCAGGTCCACGCGCCACTTCCTCCACCTCTCGACCGGGTAGAAGGAGCTCAGCGGCCGTTGGCGTTA
>NC_061511.1:100589494-100645972 GCF_022539505.1 Lolium rigidum
ACACGAACCCACTATCGAGCATAAATACTCCCTCTTGGAGTTAAGAGCAAAAACTTGGCCAGAGCCTCTACTAATAATGGAGAGCATGCAAGATCATAAACAACACATAGGTAATAGATTGATAATCAACATAACATAGTATTCTCTATCCATCGGATCCCGACAAACACAACATATAGAATTACGGATAGATGATCTTGATCATGTTAGGCAGCTTACAAGATCCGACAATGAAGCACATGAGGAGAAGACAACCATCTAGCTACTGCTATGGACCCATAGTCCAGGGGTGAACTACTCACTCGATCACTCCGGAGGCGACCATGGCGGTGAAGAGTCCTCCGGGAGATGATTCCCCTCTCGGCGGGGTGCCGGAGGTGATCTCCGAATCCCCCGAGATGGGATTGGCGGCGGCGGCGTCTCGATAGGTTTTCCGTATCGTGGCTCTCGGCATCGGGGGTTTCGCGACGAAGGCTTTAAGTAGGCGGAAGGGCAACGCGGGGGCCACACGAGGGCCCCACACGCCGGGGCCGCGCGGCCAGGGCATGGGTCGCGCCGCCCTGTTGTGGCGGCGCCTCGTGGCCCGACTTCCTTTCCCCTCGGTCTTCTCGGAAGCTTCGTGCAAAAATAGGACCCTGGGTCTTGATTTCGTCCAATTCCGAGAATATTTCCTTTGTAGGATTTACGAAACCAAAAACAGCGAGAAAACAACAACTGGCTCTTCGGCATCTCGTTAATAGGTTAGTGCCAGAAAATGCATAAATACGACATATAATGTGTATAAAACATGTAGATATCATCAATAATGTGGCATGGAACATAAGAAATTATCGATACGTTGGAGACGTATCAGACATCAAGGGGGAGAATGTTAGTTTGATCTCCAGTACGACCCAACGGTCGTACGACCTTATCTCGCGCCCTGATCGGGGGCGCCCAACCCGTATGGTTGGTGGGCCCCCGTCGCCAGCGCCATATAAAAGAGGTGGGGGCCGGGGCACGGACGCCAAGGTTCGTCCGCTGCCATCCTCCCCACCGACACACAAACCCTAAGCCACCCGATCTGGTGAGGCGCTGTAGCGGCGGGAAGCACCACCGACATCGCCGCCACTCCTCCGTCGCCGCCATGGCGAGCTCCTCGTCGACGAAGACCGACGGTATGCACCCTACTATTTCCCCTCTAGTTTCATCCTGGTTAGGCTAGATGCAATTACTCACTAGATGCAACAACTAGAGGTCCTAGAAATCTAACAGTTATATCTTGGATATGTGGTTATATGACTCTCGTGTTGCCGTCTATGGCTTCAAATACTATTTAAAAGAGAAAGAAGGATGAGCTTTGTTAAGGATTAATGCTGGTAAATGTGATTTGCTAAGTCAGGGGAACCAACCAAGGGTAGATGGCTAGGAGCCTAGGAGGATGGTTGTGCATCATCTCACCAGAGTTTAAACCCTAATTTAACATATGTGTGTCTTATATAGGAGGAATATTGTTTTAGTGGGAGGCGACGTTTTTGTCAATAGCGAGCAGAGGCATGCCCAAGTACACTCGAGCAGGGGCATAGGACCACACTCAAAATTTTGAATTCCCTTTGTATTTGTTCATATTATATGCATAATTATACAAAAGAGTGCCCCCAATCTAATGATTTACCCCTCTCCTAACCTTTTATGGGTCGCCCCTGACAACGAGGAGGAGCTTGTGGTCCCATGTGAATATCTATGTTTCGAAAGAATATAATTCAGAGGATGTTCTAAGAACCAAACATGTCGGCTGAGTTCTAATGATGAAAACAAGCAACATCACGAAAATCGACATTAGACTATCCAGATTCTGGGCAAAACACCCTCCAACTCGTCGAATCATGCCTTCGCATTTAGAGGCAACCTTCACGCGGTATCCCTTGGTTTCAACAGCTATGGCCACTATACAAGATATTGCTACAAGATAATGCGAATGTAGCGTCAACAGTTATCGTCATGTAACCCCTTAGGCCTTGTTCGGCAGACAGGGTTTGAAGAGTTTTGCTGTGACTAATCCCGGGCCAGTTTAAATTCACGCGAAACCAAGATCGGCCCGTTCTGTAGGAGTGTTTTGGACGGGCTAAACCCAGTTAACCCTCCCGTTACACGTAGAACTGGACCGCTTCTCCCCCCTTGCGTTTCTGGCTGTTTGAGGTGACGAAGGGGATTGGGTGGAGGGGATAATTTCACCCAAAACCGGTCGGTTAATACACAGGAAAACTATTTAAATCCCTTGTGCCGAACAGGGCCTTACGGCCCGATTGGAGGAGAGGTGTTCAGCCCAACAACGAAAGCTTAAGTACAAAAATGTAAAAGACAAACCAGGGCCCAAAAGAGTCCATTTGGAATCCCAGATTTCAGCAGGTCCGATCCAATGGATTACAGAAATGCTCGCAGATCCGTTCTAAACTGATTCACCCCCCCACCTCACCCCCAGGACGCAGCACGGCAGGAGGAGGTACAGAAACAGTCCGGTGCGCATGCGTCCTCGCTTAGAAAGTCGGAAGGCTGACGGAGTGATGCCGCGCGCAGTGTGTCGTCGGCCCCAGTCTCCCTGCCGGCGGCGCTCGCCCTCACCGCGCTAGGGCAGCCGGCGGATCCGACGTGATCGAAGCCGCTCCCCTACACAACTTCTCGCGGTACGCCCCCATCCCCCGGAAACCTCCCTCCGCCTGTTCCACACCTCACGCAAAATTGGTTAGGCGTCTGGTAGATTATAGCTCAACAAGATTGCATTTTAATCACCATCTGCTGCGGCGTTTAGCTGGCCTAGTTCGGTCTGCATACTGCATTGGCGCTGATTGCCTGAGGTGTTGAGATGAGGTGACTTGATTTAATCGTGTGAGGAGTAGTTCTTTTCCTGTACAATGGCGCCGCGGCCACTCGTCGATTCTTGTGCCTATACCCCGTACCCTAATCCATTTTCCATATACTACTGATGATCGTTGCTATTAATCCATTTTCCTTATACTACTGATAATCGTTACTATTAATCCATTTTCCCGAAAGTCATTGTTGATGCCCTAAAGATGACATTGTTGATATGAGTTAGTTTAAAATGGTTGATGCATGTACACAGTCGTTAGATCACGGTTTAAATTGGAGCGACCAAACGCTTAAATTGGCTGTTAAGAATTTAAGCGTCTATAAAAAAAATGATACATTTGCACTGGAATGTCACGAGTCCTTCATCGATTTTTAGTGATTCTCTCTCCCCAAGCATCAGTATAAGCCTCTTTGAATTGGAAATGGGCTCACACGCACGCTCGCTCGTTCCACACAATTTGCCACCTTGTTACGCTTTCACCTCCTGGTGATGCCTTATGATGTCCTGGAGATGCTACCTTATTACATTGCCAACCTCAGAAGAATTTGCACAGGTATGAGCTGAAGCAAGGGACTTATTTGTTTGTGTGGCAGGGTGTAGTTCCATAATTCCTGTCATTAATACTCCTTCCTTTCCATAATTCTTGCCATTAATTCTCTGTTAGGCGCTGCCATTAGGATCGGTGACATAGGACTGGCCAACCTATTGAAGCCGCGTAGGTTGTACTCCAACACATGCTTGAATCACCATCAATTGGCCGACGAGGTAGTGAGTTGGCTTGCCTCTCTGTCCTTTTCTTGTGGCCTACGGCCGAAAATCCTGGTGAGATGGCCGGTAGAAGAGGACGACATCGTCAACATAGAGCAAGACGGCATGCGAATGCTGACGGGGATGAATTGGCTGCAAGATGCCTTCAGCCACGAGAGATGAGACAACCGAGGGAATCGACGATTATCAAGTTCACAGGCCCTGTCATAGGCCGCGCCGATGTCATATTTGAGGCCCTGGCACTTTATTAAGAGCGTAGAAGTATAAAAACTGTCATATACATCACATTGGTCCAAAAGAATAGCTCCAACAGATGATGTAAATGTAAAAAATGGCCCAAAACTTTTTGAAACTGCGTTGCAAATTTTGCACCACACGATGCAAATCGGGAGGTGATGTATCATAAAACAAAACAATGACCGCGCCCGACGCTCAACAGCCGCAGGCGGCACCCGGCCAAATCCGACCCGACGCCACTGGTAATCAAACCGTCGTCGCTCCACCGTCGCCGTTGGGCCCCTGCCCCGCCTCGCCGGACACGTCCCGCAGCTAGAGATGGCTGGAAACGCCTCGCCACCGCGGTGAAAATCCTTCGCCCGCCGGCCCGATTCCGGCTCGCCGCGGCCATCTGCCGTCTGTTTGCGGGGCCCCGCAGAACACCGATGACCTTCGATCTGCCATCCGTCAGCTCCTTTAGGGCCATCTCCAACGCGGCGACCAAACCACACCCGCGCGTCCGGATGGATCGAACTGGACAAATACGCGGCCCAACGCGGCCACGCATCGCAAATGCGGATGGCCGCGGGTGTCTGGGACGACCCAAACCCAGCCCAAATCTGGGCCAGGTTTGCGTGGCCGCGGATGGCACGCGGCGTGCTCGCGTGTCCGCCTGGTCCGCGTGGCTGGGCCAGTGCTATTAAATGTGGACCGGGGAGGAGACTGTCCCTATCCGGTCCCCACTTTCCACTCCGGCCGCACGAACGAGCTCGACCTTCCGCGCCGCCATGGCCCCGAAGCGGGAGTTCAAGCCGTCCGCCAACGACCACGAGGTCGGCAGCGGCCGGTGAACCGTGCCGGCGGCGTTCGAGATGGGGCCGCCGGCTACTCCCATCCGCGACCGCATCTACGTCACCGTAGCGGTGGCACAGATGTTCTGGGATGCCGGCGTCCCAATGCCGTGGGGCAACGTGCACCTCCCCCACGGCTGGCACCTGAGTCCAGATCGGGTTCCGGTGCCGCCGATCCCGGGCTCCGGCCGCGCGCGCATCGCCGCGCCGCGCGCAGCTGCCGGCGGACCTCCGGGAGCACCCCGCCTACGGTGACACGATGCGCGCCGCCGCACGTGCTTCACCTCAGCTACGGCGCGGCCTCGGCTGGCCGCCGCCCCGGCGGCCTCTACATCAACGAGCCCGCGGCGGCGCCACAAGCCCAGCCCCAGCCCCAGTCCCAGGAGGAGGACGACCCCGAGCTGCAGGCGGTGCTGGCGGCATCCCACGATCTCAACGATCTCGAGGAGCTGGCCAAATGGCCGCACCTCGCCCAGACGCTGCGCGCCTCCGCGCTGGAGGAGATGGTCAGGAAGGCCCAGGAGGACACCCAGGTGGAGGCGTGGGCCTTCCTAGCCATGGCGCGCCGACAGGAGGAGGACATGCGCCAGGCCGCACTCCGGGAGGAGGACACGCGCCAGGAAGCGCTCCGGGGGGAGGAGGAGCGCCAGGCCGCGCTCCGAGCGGAGGAGGAGTGCTAGGCCGCCGTCCGGCAGGAGGCGGAGCTGCAGGACGGCGAGCCCTCCAGACCCGCACTCCGGCTGGGAAAGGGCGCAGTGGTCGCCCTGGCCGGAGTCCCCGGCGCCCTCCGGCGTGTCCAGCCGGAACATCGCATCGTCGTCGGGGGCGTCGTCCTCATCAACGACAACGACGACGAGTACTAGTTGGAGTAGGCCAGTAGGTTGGCGCACCAGCGGCCACCACGTCCCAAACCTAGGGTTTCCGTTTTTTAGTTTAAAGTCTGTATAGGGCTTTCTTTTGTGTAAAAATTGCCCAAAATAGGGCTAAGTTTAATAAAGTTTAGTTTAAATTTACTTTTTGTGTTGTTTTTTCCTTTTTTATGTTTATTTTTTTCTGACATTTGCGGCGTCCGCGCGTTGGGCACGCGCGGACCGTGCGACCCAAACAGACACGCGAACGGCGGCCGCTGTCCGGGTGTCCGCGCGGCCACCCAAACGGATGGCCTAGCGCGTCCGTTTGGGTCGCTGCGTTGGAGATGCCCTGACGGTCCCCCCGCCGGCCCTGCCTCGCCTCGGTCGCCCCGCGCCGGTGCAGTTGAGGCTACCGCCAGCCTCTAGCTCCTCTGCCCCGCCGTCAACGCATCCAGCTAGAGTTGCTGCCTGCCGAGCTCCACGTTGCAGAAACGATGCTTGATAGTTTGTCAAAGGTAAAATTTTGCCCTTTTTGCTTGTAATATTTTGTTGAATTATGTGATGAACTATGTGTTTGTGGATGGACTATGCGTGTTTGTGAGCTGATTTGTGTGCAACTTAGTGAGGAACTATTCGTGCAATAATGATGAACTATTTGTGTCATGTAATATTTAGTATTGTTTGAATTTTATTTGTGTTTTCGAATCATTTTTTTTTTTGAAAATGTGTTGTGTATTAATCAGAAAACATTGTTTAAATTACAATCATCCAAGGCCGCTTTCGACACGCAGGTCGGCACCGCACCTTGTAACACTCCACGACACAACACATTACGACTAAGTTGGCATAAACCATGAGCAACGTTATTACAGTTTCTGCTCACTTTAGAGATGACAATTTGTCGATCTGGTGGTCTCAACGAGTTGAATTCCTTCGCTATGAAACACACCTCAGATCGGTCGCTACTATCCTCTCTAAAGGACTCCACAACTGAAGCACAATCTGTCTCAATGATAAGATTTGAAGTACAATTTGCAATTCCCAATCTCAAACCTTCAAGGCATGCAATAGCTTCTCCCATTGCCGCTGATTGGCAGTGAGTGATGACATCCCAAGCTGATAGCAGAATGTTACCCATGTGGTCCCTTAGAACCACACCCCAGGCACCATTTCTTTCTTCCTTTAAAAAACTTGCATCGACATTGCATTTTATCCATCCATCGGGTGGTTTTTCCCAATTTTTTCCCTGCACTTGCATCGCATTTTGGACCTTGTCATCAATGATTTGCTTCTGGTCTATTTTTCCTTTTCCTTTTCTATCCACTACAAGCTCTCCTTTCTTTAACTTCTGCAAAGTAGCTAAATAACTCTGTAGAAAATTGATCGAGTTTTGGATAGAAGCTTTACCATCACCGAAAATTATATTGTTTCTGTGATGCCACGCTCTCCACCATATGAACATCAGTTTGTCCCTCATCTCTTTGGGAAGTTTGTCTAGCAAGACCAGGACCCATTCATTCCCTGTAAAGACTAGTTCAGATTCATGTGGTAGTTCCCAGATTTCAGCCAAACCTTGCCTTAGAGCCTTTGCCTTTGTGCAATTCATAGTCGCATGGTACCCAGTTTCTTCCTCCATTCCACAGATACTGCAAGTGGGCAAGACATTGGGGAGTCTTCTACTTCTGTTTACCTGAACAGCTAGGCTGTTAGTAGCTAACTTCCAGGTGAATATCTTTACTTTGGGAGGTACATTTGCACTCCAAATAGTATTCCATAGACTTCTATCCCCATTCAGATTTCCACTTGAGTTTGGTGGATTATTGGATCTGAGATCAAGGGCCAGATTATAGGCACTCTTCACTGTAAACATGCCATGTTTTTCTGGGATCCAAGATATGAAATCATCCTCGTCAATTCTTGGCAAGCGAATTTTGAGTATTTCCTCGGCATCATGGGGCATAAAAATTTTCCTTACCAAATCTTCCTTCCATGATCGGTCCTCGTGATTTATAAGCTTATCTACTCGTCTAAATCTTGAGTTTGTCAAGTTTGCAGTGTTTTCGAATCATTTTGATATGAGTTTTATCTATATGTTTGCAAATCTAAAATATACATCATCTAGGTGGTGATGTAAAATGCATCATTTGTTGGAGCACCTTTAGAGAAGATGTGATGTATATGTATTTTACATGACCTGAGATATGAGAGAAGAAACAAGTGATATAAAATTCTGAAACTGAGCAAAATCAGGTGATGTATTTATCTGCCGGAGATGCTCTAAGGAGAACTCTCATCCTGGCTAAGGCAAAAATGATAGAAATCCGTCCACAAAATCTTTCTCAAAACCGAGTCGAAGAAGAACCTTGAAGATGAACGGCCACTCAACAAAGACTGGAATAGCCACTATTATATAGAAAAAATAGTGTTTAACATTTTGAGTTCTAGGTATACAACACTCAGAGGATGGTTTGTGGAGCCGGCATGTAGAGGGCCAGATTAAATCATAAGATTACAGAGATGAATTCTCATTCCTTAAATATACTAAATGCGTGGTTCCCTTTGATATGTTAATATAGCCCTCAAGTCTCAAGCAGGCGATCTGTAACTGGTAAACACACGATATGTAATGTGAAACTAACTTCAACAAATGTAGAGAGATAACTAACTATAGATGTGGCTGCAATTGATTTTTGCCCTTCTATTTTACCTTAATACCATAAACGCTTGTGACAGTTTTGAGCCTTTGCTTGCATGTCGCATCGTGCTTGTTAGTAAATGGGCTCTTGTAGGATTCCCACATACAGGCCTAGTCGCCTAGAGGGTAATCTATCATGCTAGGAAAGATTATGTGATTGTCGACACATCTTCAAGATTTCAACTGGTAACACAAAAGCCTTTGTTTTTACAGTGGGATGAAAGATCAGTGATACAATTACTTTACTATCGCAAAGATTGCCAATGTTGTATTCTAGAAACATTACTAGCCTGAAGATATTTTCTTTTCTTTTGTAAATGATTTAATAAAATTTACGAGCCGACTGTTATCTTCAGCTTATCTAGTTTTTTTTTCTTGTAGGCATATTGCACACTTCATTTTTCGCCGAACTTTCTGATCTTAATCCTTAGTTCTGGTGACACTTGATGCAGTGAGGTACATTTTGATGGGTATATGTTACATTATGTAGTTTCACTGGCTTTTTCCGGCTTTTTACATTATGGGTATATCAACTTTGTTTTATTACAAGAGGTTTTTGAGTGTTTTTGCATGTTTTGCATGCACCTTGAAGTCCTTAATATGCTAGTATGATCATCTGATTTTTTTTTATTGTTGTCATGTATTTTGAGGTTCAGTCTTCTGCTCCTATTAATCAAATTATAAATCTTAATTTTTTGGTGTTGTATTTTGTTGCCTTATATTCATTATCCCTTTTAGGAGAAAAACTCGTTCCCCTTCTCCAAAACCGGATAGGAGTTGCTCCCCAGTCCCTACTCCCTAGGAGGCGTGTAAGCTCTCCCTCGCTGAAGCGACATAGAAGACGGAGAAGTCAAGGCAGCACAAGTTCACTCGTGAATAACTCTTGCAGTCCTAGTCATAGATCACATCAACATAGTATTATAGACAAACATAGTATTATAGGTAAAATCATATGGCTACATGTTGCCAGTTTGCTCTTGTAACCTTAACTTTCTATAGTCAAATCTTTGGCACTCGGAAGGACTGTTTGCTTGACAAGAAATATACTCACTCAAACCTTCTCAACATCTTCGGTCTACTTATCTACTTAATTTGATTAGATTTGGTTGACCAATCAAAAATATATTTAAAAAACGCAAATTAGTATAACCTATCTAAGCACATACTGGATGTTGCAAACTAATACAACATCGCTAAAAACAATAGAATGGATGTAGATGTAATGAAATTAGATTTGTGTACATGCTGCAATATTCATAAATTTTTCAAAGTTAACTGATATATGGAAGAGATGTTTCTTTTGTTGATTACCAATACAGGAATGCGAGCTTTCTTTGATTGACTAGAGTGGTTAGAGCGGTGCACTGTCCCTACACATATCCATGATACAGTTCAATGAAACATCGAAACACCAACACTCACTAGTCTCTCAGCATATGTATATCTCTTATTTAGTCTCGAATATCAAACTTAGAAGTTAGAAATGCTATCCTGAAGTCAAGGCTTTTAAATGTAGAAGCAAAATATGAGGCTGCTGGTTGTTAACACGCACACGAAACTGTTTGTCCCTCCGGGTGGCTGCAGTGTCAGTGCTGTCAAGTTTCTCGCAAGGAGTGATAGATTGGGCATGTTGGTGTGGTAGATGTTGGTGAGGCTTAGGCTAGTCATAGTGGAGTGTAACATAGAGTCATAGAGTAGTAACATGCACATGTTACTAATCTATGTTATTACCTTCATACTCCCTCTGTCCTCAAATAAATGTACCTTAGGACATGTCTTAAGTCATACTATATTAACTTTGACTAACTTGTTTGAAAAAATAGCAATATTTATGATACTCAATTAATATGGTTAGACGCATCTTGACATGTAGTTAAATAATGTAGTAGTTTGATGTCACATATGTTGTTATTTTTCTCTAAAAAATTAGTCAAAATTTTAAAAGTTTGACTTCCAAAAAAGGAAAACGTGGATGGAGGGAGTAGTGGGGAGTAGCAGTAGTGGGGAGTATGTTGTAGACTCATCCTGTCTTGGGTGTGTGATGTTAGTGGTAACATAGCTAGTTACTACCTCACTCTCTTTTTTCATTTATTTCCAATGCCATGTCACCAAAATGTATTTTCTCCATATGGTTCAGACTGTTAGTTCTTCTTTCTTTCAAGCAAACTTTCCATTCCACGGCTGGTTGGTGGCGTTAGTGAGATCTGTAGCAGACATTTGTGGTTTCTCTTAATGGAAATCGGGGGAAACCCTTTAATTCAAAAAAAAAACCAAAATGTGTTGGGTTGTGTGATATTCCTACCTATGTTACTTCCACTATGAATAGTCTTGGCAACTGTGCCGTTTATTGCAGGTGATGGATGCAGGGCTCGAGATAGTAGGTGGCAACTGTGTCGTCTACCCTTCATCACAGTAGCCCCATGACCTGTCCGACAATCTCTCCCTATTCCTCCGAATTTAGGGCAATAGCAAGGTTTACTCGATGCGCCTCACTGAGCTAATTGTAACCCACCCTATGAAATCTATGTAAGTATTCGTTAGATGTAATGTGGTTTCTTCTGTTCGGGTTTCTTGGAGATTTCACTTCAAGGATGTTGATGGTAGCAGTTTTCAGTGTTCAGTGTTCAGTGTCAGTATTTGGCCCAGTTTGATTATCGAAAAAAACTAGCTTGACCCTGTTTAACATTGCATTCTGCAGAATCCAAAAGGAAGCTGAACTTAGGTTATTGGAAGAGGAGCTTGCCAGGAAAGTTGAAGAAGCTATAAGGAAAAATGTTGAAGAGCCTCTGAACTCCGAGGATGTAAAACATGAAATACAGCGCCGAGTTGAGGAAGGTATAAGAAAGTTATTTGACGAGGTTTATGCTCAACTACTGAAAGAAAAGGATGCAGCTCTGAATGAAGCCAGGAAGAAACTTGTAAGTATTATGCATGTCATGTCATCCTTATGATGCTTGATCATTATTTACGAGAATATTTTGAGACTACTGAAGCTAGTGAACTGTTTGAAATTTCAATAGATGAAAATCGCCGACTTCAGTATATCTCCTTAGCTCCTAACCCATATAAGCGTTTGCATAAAACAATATGGTGTTTTACCAGTTGGGCTGCAATTGATTCTGCTTCCTTATGTATTTTCCTGGTATTGCTGTCCTTGTTCCAGTAGATATACGCTATTATATATAGAGTAAAGTCTTTATCGCAAAATATATAGAGCAAAGTAAAAACTGACAACATTTATGGCTGGTTGACTACTGCCTCCGTCCTATAGTTCTAGTCCTGGTTTTAGTTCAAACCATGGCAAGAATTATGGAACGGAGGGAGAATTAATGGATCGAACAGATGCACATATTTATTTATTTACTTTTCAAGGAACTTCCCAAATTGAATCACTTAATTCTTAGGAACAAGAAAGAAGAGAGAGGGAGGAGTTGGATAGGATGCTCGAGAGAGAACCGACGGAAAGTAGAGGAATCTCAAAGAAAATAAGCTCTGGAGCAGCAGCAGAAAGAGTTGGAGCGGTATTTGGAGCTGGAAAAGATCCAAAAGCAAAGAGAAGAAGCTTTATGCAGGAAGAACATAGAGGACTAAGAGGAAGAAGAAGAGAGAGCTAGGCAGATGAACCTCTGTTAGGAAATAATAGGTACTGATGTTTTGACAGTGTTGTAATCTGTTGGTGTCTCAAAAAAATGGGCATGCCGTTTTTGTGAAACCTCAAATGTCTTGATACAGCTGAGCCCACTTATGTGTTTGAGTTGCTCTGCTGTTAATTTCTGAAATTTGCTGAGCTGGCCATGTCTACTGATTGTACCATGCGCACAAAATGCAAGATGTAGCGTATCTGAATGCAGTATTTTCTGACTTCAACTTTTGTGCCTTGAAGAGTAAAATTATTTTGCCTGGAGTTGCAATAGTCGTTGTGTGAGATACTGAACTAAGGAGCTACCTTTGGATATGTGGCTATTGAACCTGCGGGCTTACCTGGAAGAGAATTTCATCTGAACCACTGAATCTTTTGCTCAGCCAATTGGGCGACTATTTTTCATCTGCACGCTATGCTGTTCTGATGCTCAAGTGAATCTGCTAATTCGTAGTATGTTGCAATTTTGTCAGTCAGAGCACAACTGAAAGAAGAAATTGCTTTCTTGAAAAGATGGGAATCGGATGCATTATTGCAGGCGTTTTAGATGGATGGGTAGCGCCAGCGTTATCTGCAATGAGACCACTAATATGGACGTTGCACAAAGCATGTAAAGATGGATGTACTGTTCAACTCAGAGTGCGCACTGCGCAGTTCAGATAAATGCTATGCTACGGAGTAATCGCCTTTTGTGGGGGTCAGAACAGCGACAACAAACTGAAGCTACAAAATTGATACAGTACTAGTTTCGTGATTGTTTGATTCGACTCTGCGTTCTTTTCCTGCATTGATATGATGATTTTCGTCCAGAATCTGAACTCCGTATCAAGTCCTAATTGCTTTCAGTCCTGCAACTTTGCGTGGTTTTTTTGGGTAACCTAATAATAGAGCATTCGATTGTTTTATCAAACGCTTACAGCACAATTACATCACAGTAACCCATGAAAGATATGTGTGTTCAACGGCCATATCTTCTTGACGAAAGTTCACTTGAGGTGAATGTTTGAGTGCAATCAGGTGACAACCAAGATATCCAATCACACCCAGTGTAAAACACTAACACAGTCCCCAGGTTTTCAATTTAAGACCATCTTATCTTATGCCTAATTGAGTAATTGACTTGAGTTGAGACTTGAGAGTAGTCATACCCGTGCTGCCACAACGCTCTAGTTGGTTCCAAATCTACAATTCGACATGGCAAGCAAAGCAACAAACATCAACATCAAAGTGACGCTCGTTGATTGACGACATCAATAATCCAAACTTTGTGCTGATGGAACGAAATGATAGAGAGCTTTAAATACTTCACCCTCTGTCTTTTTTCTGCCAAAGCAACAATTGTCGTTTTCATTCAAACGAAACTACCATTGGTCATACCAGGCTAGCTCACAAATATCACCCTCATTCAACAAAATAAAAGTATCCAATTTGTGCTATTATTGTTTCTCTTCTTGGTGTTGTTGGTGGAGTCTTTTGTTATATGGTCGAGGGTGCCTTTTAGGTTGTCATGTTCCATGATTGCCGGTAAAATATCGGCTTTTGCGTATAGTTTTTTGCCAATTTAGCTGAGTAAAATTTTCTTGTGCAAAATGGGCCAAAGTGTTTGGCTCAGTTTAAAAATACGGATTTACTAAAAATTAGGTACCAAATTTTTATTATGTCTAAGTTGATTCCTTAGGCATTGAATTTGCCTCGTGATTCGTGTTGATATGACAATTGCTTGCAACTCAGATTTCCTTAGCTGTAAGTGGGTTGCAATTGAGATTTTTCTAATTGCAAGTAGGTTGCAACTGAGATTTTGCTAGTTGCAAGTGGGTTACGACTGTGAAAAAATATCCATACCGTTAAATTTGCTTTAAGATTCCTATAAGTTGCACATGTGTTATAACTAAGTTGTAACTAAGACTTGATAATATCACGTGACTCGGATTTAATTAAGTCAAATCGGCTGAGATCTAGACATGCCCTAAAAAATAGCCAAGGCTCCGATTAACAATATTGGATAGGAAATATCAAGGCAAAGAAGAAATCAACGAGATCATATAGACCGACAACAAGTTTTTCTTGCACGAGAGATACGAAAACCCCGTCGTCTCCTCCAGACGACGCGAGGGGCGAAACCCTAGCCTGCTCCCCGCCGCCGCCCCCTCCCTCCTCGCTGCCCCCGGAGGCACTGCCGGTCGAAGACCACGACGCCGGTGAAGGGGACGACGGGGATCTCGACCCTCGGCCCCTCTGCGTGGCCACAAGGAGGGAGGTCGTTGTGTGTGGCTCGCTGGTGCTAGTGTCGCGAGTCTCCCCACGCCGGCGGCTCCTCTGGATCCGTCAGGGTTGGGGCAGGTGTCGGTGCGGGAGTGGCTGATGGTGGGGACCTCGGTGGGGGCTCTTGGACGCCGGAGCGGCGGCTCGAGTGGTGGTCTTCGACGCTATCTCTTCGAGCGGCGGCCGTGCGTGGCTCGCGTCTCCGGTCGTGAGGGTGGCGGAGCGGCGTGGCCTTGGATGCCGGCGGCGGCCCCGGCTAATCTTGTGCGCTCGGCTACGGGGGTAGGCTCGGGAAGCGTCGCCTGCTCCAGGGGTGGACTGCGTCGTCTGGTGCTAGATTGCTACCGGTCGTGGTCGCTCGGGTCATGCGGTGGTGGTGGTGTGTAGCACCGGTCTCTCGTTGTCGCCTCGCCATGCTCTTGACAAGGTGGTGTGCCATTCCGCGGACATTGAACCTTCTTTCCCTAGATCTGAGGTGTGTCGGGTCAATCTCTGAGATGGGATGGACTGAGGCGGTCTGGAAAGGCCATCGCGCGATCTTGGAGCTCTTGCTTGCTTGATTGGTGTGATTGGTGTCGGCGAAGATCTTGGAGTAGGTGATTCTTGGGATCTGTTGCGGTCAGAAACCCACCGGCGAGCAGCGACGGGCAACATAGTAGAGCCGGGAGGCTCCCAGGACTGCGGCTGGCCCTGGTCCCTCGAGCGACGGCCCGCAAAGACTCGGCACGCACGTCCGATGCTGATGCAAGGGCGTGCCACCTGATCTATACCTGATCAGGAAGATGATGGATTTGCCTCGCTTAGTTTCCTGCATGGCATACACGTAAACATTAAATACGAGCCTCGATCGGCTCTCAGGTTGTCCTGTGAATCGGCTCAAGGAGCCGATCCACCCATGATTCGTACGAGGTGTACGATCAGATGGTGGTCCTGCTTGATCAATATAAAGCTAAAACGACCTACTACGATTTAGGGTTTTCACCACATAATCGGAACATCCTACGCGTGATTGAGCCTGGCGGCCACGCACGGTGATCATAAGCCGACCCTAGACAAGGCCTAAAAACCAACATGAAGTTGATCCCCGGAACATCCTGTCTAGGGCTAGCAAACTACACCCTACGTGCCACTGGATCCTTCAACCCGTTTGTAAGGCCTAACTATGCGTGATATTAAACTAATCCTTGAAGAACAAGGAGCAATCATAACGGATCGGATCTACTAAATAACGATCAAGCGAGGTGCCGCCTTACACCTAAGATAGGTGTAAGGGCGGCTAGACGTCTAGGGGTTGCACGGACGAAAGCATATGATACGATGAAACAATGCTAACCCTAACACATCTATGATAACTACGTTGCTCGCCATCAACAAGGCTTCAGCACGAGCAACGCATGAGCAGCGAATAAACTTGTATTGCCTAGATCGCAAGATGCGATCTAGGCAGCATGATGCTTACCCGGAAGAAACCCTCGAGACAAGGGAGTTGGCGATGCGCCTAGATTGGTTTGTGGTGAACGTGATTGTTGTTTATTTCGAAACCCTAGATACATATTTATAGTCCGTAGACTTTCTAACGTGGGAATAATCCCAACCGTGCACGAGCCAAATTCTATCTAACCGACACGTATCCTACTATATCTACAGATACACGGGCAAACTAGCCCAAACTTTGTATACAAGGCCGACTCATGTATTTCTTCCATGTATATTCTTCAAGCCCATCTTTAATCGCGGCCCACCTCTGATCCGGTCAAATTCTGGTGATAACACATGCCCCCCTGGTTTTGGAAATGACAATTCCAAAATCACTCTGCTTTTCCTTCGTCGGGTCATGTCGTGGCGTCTTGCCTCCTCGACTTCATCACCAATCTAAAAACCCCTCTTATTAATGAAGGAGTGTTTTCATTTAATTTTGCCGATAGTCAAAGTCAAACACTCCCCGAAAGAGCCGATGGCATCACATCAGCCTCTACGATAAAACAAGAGTAAGGCCAACCTAATTGCTCCTCCAAACGGTAACCTGCGACCTCCGTCTGAGAAAGCAAACTCAGATCCCCAAATCGCCGCCCAAGCAGCTCCACGAATCTCAGATCTCAACCGCGCCGTCCCAATTCCTCAGCGCATCAAATGGCGGAATCATCCAACGCCAACGCCATGGTCTCCGGTCTGAAGGTAATCCTCAACCGCCTCTTCGCCATTCGAATCAATGTTAGGATTAAACAAGCAAACACCTGAATTAATGCCTTATTCCGTTATTAATTTTAGGTTTCAGACATCCTGCTGCCGCACCCTTCTCTCCCAAACTCTATGTGTCTTGGCCCCCGTTCTTCCGAGAGTCCCGCTCACCTAATCTCATGCGAGGCCAATAGAATCCCCTTCGTGAACCGGAATTTAGATCCGACTTCTCGGGCCGACCTGCTGCGAGCCCGGCCTAATCCTCCCGAAGGCTGGGTGGCATGGTACGAGTAGAGTGTCTAAAACACACTATGCTACCCGGGACACGATAGGGATAGCCGATGCCTTGTCATTATCATTGTCTCCTCTTGAAAAGAATGAGAACATCCCGAAAACCATCGGCTACTTTTGGTCCGATGCATCGAATTGCTTCATGTTCGGCCATGGCCCCATGACACCAACTCTGCTGGACGTGGCCATGATCACAGGTCTGGACATTGCATCCTCAAGCCCCTCTGCCTTTAAATTGCCAAAGGTCCCTTTCACCCTTTCCTCTAAAATAGAGTGTACAAGCTGGGGCGCCTACCTCAGGCGTTATATGAAAACCAAAGGCCCTGTGACAGAAAGAGAGCACACGGCCTTCTTGAGCTTCTGGCTGGAGCACTTCATATTTTGTGGTCCTTCACTCGCCCCAACCAAGAATTACCTTTCCCTGGCCTATGAGCTCGCCAAAGGTACTCAACTTGGCCTCGGAAAACTGCTCCTTGGAGAGGTCTATCGATCTCTTCAACTGATGTCCGTCAAACTGTTCTCCCAAAAGACAGTCAAAACAGGAGGCCCCTGGTGGTTTATTCAGTTATGGGCTCAGCTGTACTTTCAAAACCAGATCCCAAAATTCCCACCTTTGGCCACCTGCACCTTCCCAGATGCAAATGGGAAGGATATCCGATGCACTAGCTATGGTCAAGCTCTGTATAGTCTCCCAGGCAGCAGGCTGATCCCCTTCTGAGTTGGCTAACTACCAATAGGTTAAGATTCAAATGGGTATGGTGATGGCTCTCCCCCCACCACCACCTCCTCCGGCGTCTCCCTAGGTGTCTCCTCGGATCTCCGGTGATCTCTCCAAGCCTCTCCGATCAGCTTGTGCTGTGTTGGATCCTCTCCAAGGTGATCTCTTCATGGCTCCCTCTCCTTCTCCCCTTGGTCGATGGAAGATCTCCTTTGAATCTATCATTGGCAATGGTTCTCCCATCTCTGGTTCTGGTTTTCTTCTTTTGTGGCCGAAGAATTGGCTGGCTCTAGTTAATCTCAAAGATTCGCCTTTGGTTGGTAAAACCCTTCGAGATGATGAAGTTTTTTACCCTGGATCTACTATAAGATTTCCTTCTCATCTGGTTTTTGTGCAAGAATGTCTGGTTTCTCCACCAAGCTTTTCTTCTTTCAAAGAACCCACTCCTATTCGTTGGAGGGTCACTTACTCAGATAAAGGCAAAATGGATTCTAAAATCCCTATGGGTAAATCTGCCTTCCTTATTTTGAAGCCTCATGCAAAAAGGATTTTTCTGCTGGATTCAAAAGAGCAGGTGATCTCAGCTAGATTCTTGCATCAAGATGAGCATATCATAATTGGAAATATTGTGGATTTCAAAGATCTTTCTGTTTTGGTGGGAGAATGTATTGGTTCTTTTGCATCTGCTTCTGAGGGTAACTTGCATGCATCTCGTCCAGAGAGACCCAATTCTACCAGAAGCTTTGTGGATGTTGTGAAATCTGTGAATCCTTCTCTTGGTTCCTTGCCCGAGGCCCCTCCTGTTCGTTGGAAAGCCACCTGCTCTCATTTTCAGAATGGCTCTTCATCTTCACATGCCTTCCTTTTGTTAAGGCCGCAAGCAAAAAGGTTGGTTCTTTTGGATTCGCAAGAAGAAGTGTTGGATGCTAGATTTCTCTTGGAAAATGAAAGAATTCATTCTGGTTTGATGTTGGACTTGAAAACTCATACTGTGGTTGTGGGTGAGCGTATTATATCTGATTCCCTTGATCATGGGGTGCAAATGTTAAACTCTTCAAGCCCTAAGGAAAATTCTCTAAAGGATTTATCTCCAGTGTTGTCTCATAAGAATCTGGCTTTGGATTTCTCAAGAGGAACTGCCTTTGAAGAAGCTTGCAAAAGTAAGTTTGGTCATTCTGTTAACCTTCTCAATCACCCTAGAAGACGAGGCTTTTTGCTTGTTGTTTCTTTTGGGAGAGCTTGCTTTAAGCTTGATAATCATACTGTGGCTATTGTCTTGCAATCCTGCTTTGGTGGTTTAGCCTCGTTGTTCAAAGTCAAGTTCCTAAGAGATAGAACTTTTCAATTCATAGTGGCTTCTTCGGCAGTAGGGTTTGAAATTTACAACTTGTCAAAAATCTGCACTCCCATGTTTGAATTATTTTTGAGTCTATGGGGGCACGGTGGCCCAAACTGGTTGGTGGAAGAAAAGAAATTTTACAAAGAAACAGAGTCAGAATGGCATGTTGTGCAAAGAAAAAAATCAGCTTCCTTTGGCACAAAGCGTGTTTCTGTTTTTAAACGCATGCAAGCCCCCATTACACCTAAATCCTTCAATCACGGTGATTCATTCCCCATTTTGAATACCAATGTCAAAACGGGTACTCCCCATAATCACGCGGATAGAGTTCAAAGCTCCTCCTTCTTCTCCTCTCAGACAAGGTTACCGGGCTTGCTCCCTTTTTTCAAATTCCCTACCTTTAATGCCGTTGCCTGGCCCGACGACAGTTTCCTTACCTGGTTTAAAGCCCATGGGCCGCCCCCTTTAATCCAGGAGGTTTCCTCGTTTAGAGACCTCTCGGTTTCCTTTTTGGGAAAAAATATCCCTAAAGGCTTTGTCGCTTCCGTCTCCTCGCCTTCGACACCCTCGTCTTCTCCGGAACTGCCACCGACCACCTCTGCTGTGCAATCGGAGGTTAGGACAGCGGCCATGGCTAACATACCAATCGATCCAAGACCGTTCGTGCCGCAGGGTTACCAGATTCAAAACATCGCCGGCCGAGTTGGGGTGAAGCGGGTGGTGGTTCCGCGCCGCCCAAGGGAGCACGAGCAGTATGCCATTGCCACCATTACTCCATTTCCTGAAGGTTTGGTCCCTTTTCAGAATGTTAGAGATGTTCTTCAAGAATACTTTGCTGAGGTGGCTAGGGTTGGCATAGCTAGTCTGCAATCTTGTCCGTTTGGGGCCGCTTATGTTCAGTTCAGGAATGTTAGTGACAGAGACAGACTCATTGCTTCGAGTCCAAATCAATTTGGGGATGTGCATGTATCTTTTGTTAGGCATGATGAAGGGATTAATTGGAGGGGGGTTACCTTTAACAGAGATGTCTGGTTACTTCTTGTTGGTCCCCCTTTAGATCACATGAACACTGAGGATCTGAATGCCTGCTTTGTTGATATTGGCTCTGTGTTGCTCCGGGAAAAAGACCCAAACGAGAAAAGGAAGGGTTTTGGTTAAGGTGAGAGTAATCGATCTCATGGACATTCCTAGGAGTATCGGGATGACAGAAAGTTCCGGGCCGGATGCTGAATCTTGGACCTTTCTTGTTGAAATATTGTTAGACAATTTGCTTGGGTGGTGGGCCTGCAGATGAAGATCCTCTTCACGATGAGGGGGTGGACCCCCACCCTTTACCTCGGTCATGCTTTGCACACGTACTGCTTTCATTCCTGCTCCAGATGGACAATGCAAGTGCAGACAATCAAGATAACCAAGAGGAGGATGGTGGTTGGGGTCATCTGGGCCATGGGGGCTGCCGAGGGCTTGCCACGGCCAATGGAGGTGGAGGATCAGGCCCCAGTGCAACATGAAGAGATGGTCTTGGATGACCAGCATCAAGACCCTCCTCTCCTGGATGCTGACAGTTTCATCAATTTATCTGCATCTAGCTCTGAAGACACTGCTACACATGACCCTCTGCTTGTTGGCTCCTCCTCTGAATCTTTGCTTCAAATGCAAGCTGGAAATCCCCAACAGATAACTGCTGTACCCCCACTTCCCTTGGGAGATGGTTTGCTCAATATTCTTCAGGCTTACTCTGCTCATGATGATTTAATGAATGATGATACTGTTAATGGCTTGGTGGAGACCTCTTTGCCAGTTTCCTCCTCACAAGTAGTGGATGATGATCAGTTTCTGCCTGCAAATGTTGATATGGTGCCACCAAATGTTGCACATCTGCAACCGACTCTTAGCAGGGTACAAACTTTTTTCACCCCAATTCCCGAGGAACATGATCCGTCAAGGAGATTCTCTGCTGAAGGCATGGTTCTCTCGGGAGAAATATTTTGCTCCTAAGATGCATGGTGTCACAGATAAACCCAATTACTCAATGGTAGATATTCCTGTCAGTTGGTTCAATTTCATAACCTTAATGCTCTTAACTCCTGAGAAATTTGATTGGACTAAGGGTTTTCTCTCATCTCAGCTTTGGGATATTCTAAAGGAGCCCCTGCTCAAGGAAGATACTGTCAGGTTTGTTATCCCTGATAAATGTGCTACAACAAAGGCACCCTCTTGTGTTTCTCTGTCAGAAATCAATGAGTTAGCTGTCCCTATCACACCCTCTGATGTTGCTCCTTCCACTCCAAAAAGGAAAAGAAGAGAAGGGAAAATCCCATCTGGTTGAGTGCGAGGTAAGAAGGAGTCCCGAGGCTTGTCTTACTAAATGATGGGTACAAAAATCATGCAAATTGCTCCGACAAACATTGTCTCACTTGTAATGCTGCCCCTCCTATTATCAACACTAAAGTGGTTAAGAATCTGGCTATGTCTTTACTGTAAGGTGCAAGAAGAGACTCGTTGAAAAAAGGATTCTCAAGAAGAACAAGCTCCCTGTGGAAGAAAACAAGAATGAACAACCTCAAGGAGTGATTGGAAGCAGGGAGGAGCAAGACTGCATCATCAAGCTCTCAAAACAAACCCAGTGATCAATCAAAGTCTGTCGGCTTTGTTCAGCAGAACAAGAAAAAGCCCCCAAGTAGTTAAAAATGCATACTCTATTATGTAATTTTACTTTTCTTGGGTCTGGTTTGGTTCTAGTGGGGTGTGAACAGGTTATCTGCTCATTGGATGTGTCAATCAGCTTTTGTGTTGTGAGATCTGTTTGAACAAATGTTTTGCTGATGATGTTATGAAATCCAGTTTAATGGTTTGGTGCCTTAAGTACTCTTTTGCTTTGGGCTCACCTTTGGTCAACCTTTATATTATACATGGATAGTTACAAATCAAGGAAAATTATGAACTGGAATCTGAGAGGTATTAACTCAGATAAAAAATGGGTGGCTCTTTCTAGTAAAATTGAAGAATCTGGTTGTGATATTATTTGTCTTCAAGAAACAAAGAGGGAATCTTTTGATCTTGCTTATATCAGAAAATTCTGCCCAAAGAAATTTAACAAGTTTGAATATGTGCCTTCTGTGGGAGCTTCTGGTGGTTTGATCATTATCTGGAATGGGTCTCTTTTCACAGGAGAATTGGCTTTTCACAATGATTTCTCTGTATCAGTGAATTTTAAATGTAATCTCTCCAATGATTCCTGGATACTTACTAATATTTATGGACCCTGCCAACCTGAGAGGAAAGCTCTATTCATTGATTGGTTTACAAATATTGATATGCCACCAGATACTGATTGGTTGATTATGGGAGACTTTAATTTCATAAGAAGTCCCTCAGACAGAAACAAACCTGGAGGGGACTTAAATGATATGCTACTTTTTAATGAGGCAATAAGTAATTTGGGAATTGTAGAATTGCCTTTAAAAGGGAGAAAATTTACTTGGAGTAACATGCAAAAAGATCCTCTCTTGGAAAAGCTTGATCGGTTCTTCACTTCAGCATCTTGGACTGTTTCTTATCCTGCAACTTTTGCTTACCCTCTTGCAAAACCCACTTCAGATCATGTGCCTTGTGTTGTTGGGTTCAATACAAGAATTCCAAAAGGAAAAGTCTTCAGAATTGAGAATCATTGGATGCAGCATACTGATTTCAAACAAATTGTTCAAGCTGCTTGGAATATTCCAGTTGGACATACAGACAGTGCAAAGAGTATAAATGCTAAATTTAAAAACCTGAGAAGAAGCTTGAAGCTGTGGGCAAAAAATCTGCCTTGCTTAAAGAATTTGATTAAAAATGTTAATGAAGTTATCTCTTTGATTGACTTCATAGAAGAATACAGAACTTTGACAGTCTATGAATGGGACTTGAGAGACATTCTTAAAGCACACCTTATCACTCTATTACAGAACCAAAAGTCCTATTGGCAGCAAAGAGGGAAAATTAAGTGGGTTAAGCTAGGAGATGCAAACACCAGGTTTTTTCATTCAAAGGCAACCATAAACTACAGACATAACTACATATCCATGTTGCAAAATTCAGACCAAACTGAAGTCTCTGATCATGATGGTAAGGCTGCTATCTTGTGGCATGCTTTTAAGGAAAGAATGGGCAAATCTGATAATCCTTCCATGGAGTTCAATCTTGATACAATTTTAAGCCAAAGAGTTACTGAAGAAATGAATGCTGCATTGCAAGCACCTTTTACTGACAAGGAGATTGAAGAGGTAGTCAAACACTTGCCAAATGAGAAATCCCCAGGACCAGATGGTTTCAATAATGAGTTTGTCAAGAATTGTTGGACTATTATTGCCCCAGACATCAAGAGACTGATTAAGGATTTTCATGATGGGAGAGTTGCCTTGGAAAGTATAAACTCTTCTTATATAACTCTTGTTCCAAAAACAGACAATCCTTCCTCTGCTGGAGATTTTAGACCCATTTCTCTGCTGAACTGTGTGCTGAAGATCATAACAAAGCTTCTTGCTAATAGGCTGCAGGACATTATTCTGTCCTTAGTGCACAAAAATCAATATGGGTTTCTTAAGAAAAGATCTATACGGATCTGTCTTGGATGGGCTTTTGAGTACTTATTTCAATGTCACCAATCAAAAGAAGAAATTTTGATTCTAAAGCTAGATTTTGAGAAGGCCTTTGATATGATTGAACACTCTACAATTATTAAGATTTTAAGGGCAAAAGGTTTTGGTGAGAAATGGATAAAATGGATATCTATGCTTCTAAGCTCCGGAACTTCCTCTCGTCTTGTTGAATGGAGTCCCTGGAAAAAAGTTTTATTGTAGAAGAGGAGTGAGACAAGGGGATCCATTATCTCCTTTGATCTTTGTATTGGCTGCAGACTTCCTTCAATCTATTCTGAATAAAGCTATGGATCAAAATCTTCTTACAAAGCCTATTCCATGCCCCTCATGCCCAGATTTTCCAGTAATACAATATGCTGATGATACCCTTCTTATCATGAAGGCAGATGCAAAACAGTTGCTATGTCTTAAAGCCATTCTGCATTCTTTTGCTGTTTCTACTGGACTCAAAGTAAACTACAAGAAATCAAGCTTGATGCCTATTAATATGTCTCCTGAAAGACTGGCACATTTTGCTGCAACTTTGAACTGTAAAATTGGATCTCTTCCATTTACATACTTGGGCCTTCCCCTTGGCATTACAAAACCTTCCCTTGAGTATTTCCTCCCAATGGTCCAAAGAGTACAATCAAGGCTTGGGGGTATTGCAGATTTCTTGAACTATGGAGGGAAATTACGAGTTGGTAAAATCTGTTTTGGCCTCCCTCCCAATTTTCTTTATGTGCTGCTTGGATGTACCTGTCACAATCAAGAATCAGGTTATTAAGTACATGAGACATTGCCTATGGAGAAAGAAAACTTTGGATGTGCAAGCAAAAGGGAGTGCTTTGGTTTCCTGGAAAAAAATCTGTCGGCCAAAAGAGCAAGGAGGTTTGGGTGTGCTCAATCTGGATGTCCAAAATAAAACTCTGCTTCTAAAGAATCTTCATAAATTTTACAATAATATGGACATCCCTTGGGTAAACCTAATAAGAGATACTTACTATGATGAGAATGGACCACCGGGTATCAAAATGGAAGGCTCTTTACGGTGGAAAGCACACTTAAAGCTTCTAGACTCCTACAAAGCTTTGGCAAGATGCAATGTGGGAAATGGAAAAACTGCTTTATTCTGGACTGATCTTTGGAGTGATAATTGTTTGCACTTGAAATTCCCACATCTTATTACTTTTGCTAAAAGGACTGACATATCTGTGAATAAAGTGATGCAAATGGAGTTTCTTCAGGATTTGTTTCATCTACCTCTTTCCCAACAAGCTTTTGCCGAGTTTGAACAGTTATAAGATCTATGTGACCCTACTCAATTTCAAACTCTTTCTCATCAAGAAGATTCATGGAGTTACATTTGGGGATCTGATAATTTTTCTACCACCAAAGCCTACAAACTTTTAATTGGGGTGCAGCAGGCACCTAAGTTCTTCACTTGGATTTGGGAATCCTCTTGTCAGCCGAAGCATAAATTCTTTTTCTGGTTATTACTTCATGACAGACTAAACACAAGGAATTTGCTTCGGAGAAAAAATTTTCAATTACAAGCTTACAATTGTGCAACTCTGCAATGCAGTCAAGAAGAAACCTTAATGCACCTGTTCTGGAGCTGCCCTTTTGCACAACAGTGTTGGTCATTCTTATGCCCTCAACTTCCAGCCCAACACTCGATACTGGAGGCCTTTTATGGTATCAAAGAGATATTAAAACTGCCATTTGCGGTAGAAATAATCATGCTGGCATCTTGGTCCATTTGGATGGTTAGAAACAGAAAGATCTTTGAAGGGCAAGCACCCTCTTTTCTGGCTTGGAAGACTTTGCTTAAGCAAGAGCTTCAGTTACTTTCTTATAGAATGAAGAAGAAATGGGAAGCACAGTTCAATATTTGGCTCCAATCTTTCTTACTCTCTTAGTTTGCCTTTTAGTTCTACTTTTCTTCTTTTTTAGTTTTGCACTTCTTGTGCTTTTGTAACTCTGTAACTCTTTTTATTTATTAATAAAAATTGCAGTGGGGATTTTACCCACTGTTTCACCTTCAAAAAAAAAAGCAGGCTGATCCCCAAGGAAGCAGCAGAGTGGTTCAAGATTTTCTTCCAAGGTCTGGACAACCCCCTGTTCTTTCCCTATACTGAATCGGAAAACTTTGAGAATCCAGTCTCCTTCCGATTAGACAACCTTGCCGATGACGCTAGCACCCGGCACTTGTACTCTATCATGATCCGTCCTTGCTTTCTCCCAGTTGGCATGAGTTCCTCAAACAGGATCATTAAGCCTGGTTATGAGTCTTACCAACCGGTGGTAGTAGCCCAGTAGCTTGGTCTCGGGCAAGTGCCCCCACACTTCTTTCTCCACCACCGACGGCAAGCGAGCTGAGCCGCTCGACATTCTTACTGGCCAAAGGTGCTATACCTTCTTTGACGCTCTGGCCATTCCAATTTCTCATAACCTCTGTTTCACCACCACTACCGATGGTTTCGAGACTTGGTGGTCCATGTGGAAGACCCACGCCTTCAGAAGAGCTCTAGGACCGTTGCTGAAGCAACTTGATGCCGAATATGACGTTCCTGCACACCAGGTACCATTACATATAAAGTACTTGCAATGGCTCGTGATGATTGTCTGTAACCTGACTTCATTCCTTGGCAGCAACATGATGGCCCAGAGCCCACGCAAACCGATGGCTCCCCCTTCAAGTTCCTTCCACCAGCCCCGGTGGTTCTCTTCTCGCGAGCTCGCCACCCTTGAAGAAGGTCATAATGCGAGCCGGCCGATTTCGCCAAAATCGGCTCCCAAGAGTAAAGCATCCTCGGGGCCGGTTGCGCCCGAGACTCAATCCGAGCGAGGAAGGCGGTGAGGAAAGTAGCTGCCGGAAAGACCACGAAGCGCAAAGCTCTCGTCCAAGCAAGCTTGCATGTAAGCCGACTCGTGCTTTGACCAAATTCATCTGTCTTCCCAGTCTTTTGTAACATGGTTGTACCTCTTCTTACAGACTTCCACTGAAGAGAACTCCAGCGGGGAGGCACAGTCCAGCCCAAGGGACTCGACCCCGGGCGACTCTGGGAGATCCACCACACAGAGCCAGACGGACTCGCCAGCGTCGGTTTCTAGGAAAAGGTCGACTCCCGAGCCTGCTGCCCTTCAAGCTCCGATCAAAACAGGGTCGCGCGTGAAGCGTCGATGCGTCAAAAGGGCTCGCAAAGACCCACGAGTCCTCGCCAAGCCAGGAGGTTTCAAATGTGATTACTTTACCAGTTCATATCCCATGCCGTCCCGTCGCTACTTGGATCGGCTCACCATTTCTTTTGCAGACTAATGGGACCTCTAGCGGGAACGTTGAAGAGATACTGATGCCATCCGCCACGCTAGACCTAGCCACCTCGACGAGCGCGGCTGACCAAGTGGCTACCCTAGCCAAGTCCACCGAAAAGCCGATTATCACAACATCGGCTGCTCCTCCTTCTTTGGGAGAGGTACGCTCCACTCCCTCGGCTCTACCCTTTTCTTTGTTGTATGCTCATACTGTTCTTGTTCGTCTGTCAGGGTTGTGATCTTTCAAGCTTGCTGACGTTCGATCCTGAATCCATCGAGCCAGCTACTTCCAAAGCAGATGAAGAGCCAAGCCCTAGCACGGTCCATGGTCCACTCCAGCGTCTCAAGGCTTTGCTCTCCTCCTCAGTTGAGACCTTGGTCGAAAACCCCGAAGAAGTCAAGGGCATCCTCGAAGACATCCAGCCCCATCTCCCGGTGACACTGCATGTTAAGCTTTGGCCAGCTGTGACTTTGTCGGTCTTCAGGTCGAGGGTGCAGTCGGCTCGTCAAAGAATTATTCTTCGTCGCGCCCAGCTTCCGTTGAGAGCCGATATTGCAGACAAGTGTCAACGGCTCAACGAGAAGAAGGCCGCTTTAGATGCCAAAACCGACACTTCTGCCAATAGTGCCGAACTCGAGATCCTGCGCAAGGAACTGGAGAACCTTGAAAAGAGGGTCAGGGAGACCAAGCAACTTATCCAAGACAAGGAAACCCTTATTGCTCGTTCTCAAGAGGAAGCAAAAGGCCTCACAGCCGATCTGAAGACCGATCTGGCTGAAATTCGTGCCCTGAGCAGTCAGTGCGGTGACGGGCAAAGACGAGGACGACGAGGTCGAGATCGCCGAGGTGGATCGAATCCGTGCCGACGCCCTTCACGCCCTCAACGCGTTTCTTCAGTAGAGCCCCTCTGTGTAAACTGATAAATGTTTTGCTGAACTTGTCTAAAGTCGATGGCTGTGCATCGGCTTACATTCTGAAGTCGATGTCTGTGCATCGGCTATGATTTGCATGTCTTGTTTGTTTTTTTTTTAATGGCCGATTTTTCTATCGGCCCCCAATATTTCACTTGCACATGTATCGCACATGTTCATCGATTAAGTGCCCCCGAGCCGAATCGCCGGGTAGCTTGCGGATATCGGCTCTGTAGTTAGCCAAGGCACTATATTTGAACGTCGGCTCCGTTAGGACCAATGTTGACTTCTTCCAACTCATCAGCCGACGTAAACCCGTTGCCTCGTTAGATCGGCGTTGAACAGAGGCAGAACGTATGGTGAGGATAATTTTGGCCGATTGCTGGAATCGGCCTCCATGTTGATTGAATCGCTCAATGAAGGTTTTGCCACGTTCGTCCATAGATTTTTGGGAAGTTCCGGAGCCGATCGCGTGGAACGGCTTCCTCCTTGTCCTCTTTATGAGAGCAGCTGCCCTCGTCTCTGTCCTTACCAGAGTGGTGCCCAGGTCCTACCATGTTGATGTTGAACGAGAATCTTGGCTGGCACCTCCTAGGGTAAGTGCACTCCACCATGTTAATGGCGGGGAAGGGGTGTGTGTCAACTTTCATGGCGTACTGGCTGAAAATTAAACGCCCTTGTTCTATCGCCATTTGGATCGTCTGACGCCACACCCTGCAGTCGTTGGTGGCATGGGTGAACGTGTTATGCCACTCGCAGTATGGCTTTCCGTTTAGCTCCTGAGCCGTGGGGATCTTGTGGCCTTCGGGTACCTTCAGCTGCTTCTCCTTAAGTAAGAGGTCAAAAATTTGCTCAGCCTTGGTCACGTCTAAGTCAAACCCTCTTGGAGGACCTTGTGGCTTAACCCACTTGCAGGACACGGGGCTTGCCCCCCGAGTCCATTCAGCCACTGCTACCTCTTGATCTCCCGCAGAGCCTTCATCCTCATCTGCCTCAACCAGGACCACCGCACGCTTGAATTTATCCTGGTATACCTCTGGGTGGCGCTGCTCATATAATGACAGCTTCTGCACCATGTGCGCCAGTGAAGGGTAGTCTGCTTGGGAGGCCACATCCTTGATCGGTGATGCGAGACCCACCACCGCCAACTCGACTGCTTCTTTTCAGTCACACGAGCCGAATAGCATCGGTTCCTAACGGTCCTGAAGCGGCTGGATGTATTCGACACTTGTTTCTCCGCGCTTCGTCGTACTTGTGCTAGATCGGCAATGCCGGCCTCGGAAGCCTCGCGAGTGATGCTGCATGTGGAGCTGCTCCTCCAAGCGCTTCCAAGTCCGGATTGAGTCCGGTGGCATCGATGTGTACCACCCGAAAGCCGATCCTGTGAGGGACTGTGCGAAGAACCTCACACGCAGCTCATACGATGCTTGAGATCGTGCCCAGCTGTGCCAAATATCGGCTCACATGCTCGATTGAGCTGGAACCATCTGATCCACTAAACTTGGAGAATTCGGGGAGCCGATACTTGGGTGGTAGCGGGATCAACTCGTACTCGTTGGGGTACGGCTTGGAATAGCCGATTGCCCTCCTTTTCGGCACCATGCCGAGCTGGTCTCTCAAGATTGTATCGATCTGATCCGCGGTCTTGTGCTGCGGAGTCGAACTCGAAGATTCGCCGGAGTGGCATACTTAGCCAGCCACGCTTGCTTCTCAAGCTCTGAGCCAAGCTGCAGGAGTTGGGCTGCGGAGGTTTATCGGAGTGGCATACTTAGCTAGCCACGTACGCTTCTCAAGATCCGTTCCCGAAGTTCCTCCTGTCTGTTCCCGGAAGTCCCTGTCTGTTGCGGTCGGTTCGTGAGTGCCCGATTCTTGCGGTGCGGCACGTATGTGCACGTGTATACTGTGAGGGATCTCCTTAGGCGCCTCATGCAAGAACCGGTAATCACTAGGGTCACCACCGATCTTGTAGACGACGTATGCCGGTGAACTCGGCACTTACGGCGCTGCCAACGCGAATGGCAGCGGTGGTCGGGACTCGGAGTGGCATCTCTCCTTGGTGAGTCCCTAGAGCTGGTCCGACGGAGAGTGCCGATGCCTCATGATTTCCTGGATCACCCGAAGAGCGACACGCTCCAAAGTGTTCACCGAGGCTCTCGAATGGCGGTGCAGCGAATGAGCTACCCTGAAATTAATCTCCCGACGCAGAGACCTGGTGCGTTCTTCGACGGGGCGGACATGTCCACTCCATCGAGCGCGCCTTCGGGTGAGAACCCTTTCCACCGATGCCGTGTGAGCGGGTTCTGCTGGAAAGAGCCGAAGAGGTCGGCTTCGAGGATCGCTTTGACCTCGTCATACTTCTTCTTGAGCTCCTCGGTCGGATCCTCGTACGTGAGTCGGAGTGCCTTCCGCCATCTCAGATGTAGATGGCGATGCGGTTGATGTCGAAGACTGTCCCACGGGCGTGCCGGGAATGTATTCCGGTCAGAAACCCACCGGCGAGCAGCGACGGGCAACACGGTAGAGCCGGGAGGCTCCCAGGACTGCGGCTGGACCTGGTCCCTCGAGCGACGGCCCGCAAAGACTCGGCACGCACGTCCGATGCTGATGCAAGGGCGTGCCACCTGATCTATACCTGATCAGGAAGGTGATGGATTTGCCTCGCTTAGTTTCCTGCATGGCATACACGTAAACATTAAATACGAGCCTCGATCGGCTCTCAGGTTGTCCCGTGAATCGGCTCAAGGAGCCGATCCACCCATGATTCGTACGAGGTGTACGATCAGATGAGTGGTCCTGCTTGATCAATATAAAGCTAAAACGACCTACTACGATTTAGGGTTTTCACCACATAATCGGAACATCCTACGCGTGATTGAGCACGGCGGCCACGCACGGTGATCATAAGCCGACCCTAGACAAGGCCTAAAAACCAACATGAAGTTGATCCCCGGAACATCCTGTCTAGGGCTAGCAAACTACACCCTACGTGCCACTGGATCCTTCAACCCGTTTGTAAGGTCTAACTATGCAGATATTAAACTAATCCTTGAAGAACAAGGAGCAATCATAACAGATCGGATCTACTAAATAACGATCAAGCGAGGTGCCGCCCTTACACCTAAGATAGGTGTAAGGGCGGCTAGACATCTAGGGGTTGCACGGACGAAAGCATATGATACGATGAAACAATGCTAACCCTAACACATCTATGATAACTACGTTGCTCGCCATCAACAAGGCTTCAGCACGAGCAACGCATGAGCAGCGAATAAACTTGTATTGCCTAGATCGCAAGATGCGATCTAGGCAACATGATGCTTACCCGGAAGAAACCCTCGAGACAAGGGAGTTGGCGATGCGCCTAGATTGGTTTGTGGTGAACGTGATTGTTGTTTATTTCAGAAACCCTAGATACATATTTATAGTCCGTAGACTTTCTAACGTGGGAATAATCCCAACCGTGCACGAGCCAAATTCTATCTAACCGACACGTATCCTACTATATCTACGAGATACACGGGCAAACTAGCCCAAACTTTGTATACAAGGCCGACTCATGTATTTCTTCCATGTATATTCTTCAAGCCCATCTTTAATCGCGGCCCACCTCTGATCCGGTCAAATTCTGGTGATAACAGGATCAGGTCGCCTCGTCTCCTTGGGCCGGCAACACATGAGGAGGTGTTGTCGGCGGGTGTTCCTTTCTACGGTCTCATGGCGTTGGCCGGCTACTGGTACGGGATAGGACTCCGGCGAAAGCCGTGCAAGGCCACGGCCGGTGCGGGTGACGATGGTGTCTTCGACGCCATTTACCTTCTTGGAGGCGCCACCAAATGTCCCTCCTTTCGTGTGGCTGGATCACGTCTCCTTGCAAAACTTGCGTGCTTCTTCGGTCGGGGCGAAGTCTTTCTTCATCGATTCTAGGCTCACACTCTCACCCTCTTTGAGCTTGTCGCCGCCACTATCTCCTGGCTGCACATACACGGTGGTTATCCCGGTTCGGTCGGCTACCTAGAAACCCAGGGGTGGTTGTCTAGCTATGCGTCTTGCCACGGGTGACACTGATGATATCTTCTTCAAGCCGTGGGCTCAGTGTGTCGTTGGACAACTATAAGGTTGCGTCTTTGGGGTGGTGTTTGGGCCACGACGAAAGCTCGGCAAGGCCTTGGCCAGTGCAGGCGACGTCGACGCCCTTGGGCGCCGTCTTCCTCCTTGGAGGCGTCGCATTCAAGCTCTCCTTCTTCAGAATCTCAAATCATGAAGTCAACCAAGCTCCTTCGATCATGGGCGTTCTCTGCTTTTGCTTGGAAGGTCTGTTGGTTTGGCAGTTTCACCACGCCCTCTCAACAGGAATCTTCGCCTCATCGCTGGATTCAAGATTACCTTGTTTCTAGTTAGCGTTGCTTGTTCCCCTTTTTTATACCTCCTGATGTCCTCCTTTGCTGTAATCTTGAGCTGATAACCCAGCAGGTTCTTGTAAGCGGCCGTTGTACTGTTGTCCGTCCTGTCGAGCGTTATTAATTTAACTCAGAGCTTAGGCCTACTGTTTCAAAAAAAATAGACCGACAGCGCTCCAAATTTTATGGAGAATTCGATTGCACAAAACATTTTTGGGCCTGTTAAAAAATGTTCATGCAACACACGGGGTGGTAAAGGCGTCAGCACTTAGGCGGCCACTTGTACAATATGGAGATACAATTGGCTGACAACATAGAAATTTTCTTACAGACATAGAGAGCGAGAGCTAGAAAAGTGGTGACTGACGGCCGGCCGGTCGCTTGAGTGCATGGATGCAGACCCGGGCCGTGGTTCGTCTGCGTTGCGAAAGGAATTGAAGAGTGTGTCGTGCTGGGTTCGCCTGCCTGCTGTGCGATGTGTACGCATGTAGTGCTTCTTGTATAGGATCAATAGATCATGCCGAAATCATGGAGAAGGTGAGCTCGACAGGACATGTAGGCGTCAAGCTCATAACCTTTCCTCTTGACAGTTTAGCAAACATTTATCTTATTGTGTGCGTGCGCGCATACGTATGTACACGGAAATTAAGTATTTTCTCCGCAGATGAAAAAACGCCAATGTTATTTTCACTTTGGATAAGATTATTCAAAGTCTTGTGTTGATGGGCGTAACATGAAAAACTACTTTTAGTATTCCTTTTTTAATAAAAGTGTGAATTGGTTAAAGCTTCACATCAAGGCGCAAATAAGGTACATATTTGTAAAATAAATACTATCTAAATTTGTCCCTAAAATAAAAAAAAAGTAGGCACACAAATATTTTGAAAAACTAAGGATTCACAAAACACACCAAATAATGTATGAACATATATATACAAAAATTACCATAGTAAACTCTTGGAGAGTTTTACTTTGCATGTTTGAATATATCATACTTACATGTGTGCTTTGTTTTATTTGCCACCATGTTCAGCGAGATAGATCAAGACAACCTAAGGACCCTAGTCCAATTTTCTTTATAAGAAATCTAGATTACTCAACTTTACACTTTTTTATTTGTTTTTTACTTAATTCCCCAAAACACCCCATTGTGGGGCCACACACCCCAAGGTCGCGGTAGGGGTTAGGGGCGGAGAACGGATAGATGGAACCCAGCGGCATTTGCTCCCATGTGAACTTCAAAATTTATTGGTCCATGTTAGGAGTAGGCCCAGTTTGGTGGCAGGGTATTTTGGGTATTTTTCCTATTAATTTGAGTAGTAATTGCTAGGTATAATACACGGACCCCATGGGGTATTAATTTCTGCCCTGAGCCCGTGACCCTCATCCTCTGCCACCTACCTCTATCTCACCGCCCGCCAATGGAGCTCTCTCTCATCTAGTCCGGGCATTAGACTGCCTAGGGAGGAGCAGCGGCGCTCGGATTCGTGCACAATCACTACTAGGAAAAACCTTTAATGTGGCACACCTTTTTGAACATATGTGGCGCATATGCTTTGCGCCACAGTTATCACACGACAGATTCTTGAATTATGTGGCACATATCTACATGCACCACAGAATTTTTTAAAACTTCTGTGGCGCACCCAGCAGTGGTGCGCCACATTTGGTTTTTAATTTTAAAAAAATGGTGGCCAGATCTATATCTAGATCTAGATCTGGGGCCGCCGGAATTTCGCTGTTTTTTTGAAATTTTCTGGAGGTCGCCGAAGGTGAGTGGTTGGGTGGGTGGGTGGGGTGGATGGAGGAGGAGGAGGAGGCCGGCCGGAAGAGGTGGTGGTGGTGGTGGTGGTGGAGGAGGAGGTGGTGGTGGTGGTGGTCGCCGTAGGAGATGGCGGTGCAGGAGGAGGAGGTGGTGAAGGAGAAGGTGGTGGTGGTGGTCGCCGGAGGAGGAAGCTGTGTGGTGGAGGAGGAGGAGGGGGAGGAGGAGTAAGAAAAAGGGAGGAGAAGTGGAGGAGAAGGAGAAGTAGAGGAGATGAGGAGGAGAATGGCGCCACCAAAATTCAAATTTCGGGCTAACAATTTTGTGGCGCATGACCGCATGTGCATATGGTGCGCCACAGAATTTTTTTATAAATTTTTATATTTGCAGGAAAAATTCCTAACTTTGCCGTATCTTTTTTCTCTTTTAGAATTTGGTGAATTCGGATGTAGAATTTTCTCTCGGTCATTTTGATATATTGTGTGTTTTTTTTTCGAGTTCGTATGTAACCACAAATCCAGTTTAATAATTTTGCAACGCAATTTTGTAAAAAAAATAGAAATTCATGTTTGTTAATTCTCAGTGGTACTAGATGACATAATACATGGGCACCTCGAAGGATTTTATTTTTGGAAATTTCTATCTATTTCTTTTGTATTTTACAGTGCTAAAGAAAGCGATGGGTGGTGGAGTTGTGTGGAGAGCAAAAAAAACCCTGTACATTCTGTGGCGCATGCCAATATGCGGCACAACTTCTATGGCGCATACCAACATGCGCTAGAGAATTTTGACTTTCTGTGGCGCATGTAGGCATATGCGCCACCGAATTCCCTTCGAATATGTGCAGTACTGAACTCCGCGTGGGCCCCATAGAGATTCTGTGCCGCATCTGTCCACATGTGCCACAGAAAGCCACAATTATGTGGCGCACCAGTATTACATGCGCCACATAAATTCAAAATTTCTATGGAGCATATTTTTATATGCGCCACCGAAATATTTTTGTGGAGCATGCACTATTAGGTGCTCCATAGAATGCATTCCTACCTATAATGGTCTTCCTAGTAGTGAATGAGGGAGGAGCAATGGCGGTGGCGTCCGCTCGGCGGGGGACGAGCATCGGCGGGCTTCACGCCCCTGCGGGAGGAGCATCGGTGGGCCTCGCGCCTGTGCGGGAGGATCAGCAGCGGAGGTGTCCGCCCAGCGGGGAATGAGCAGAGGTGGCGCTCGGCCTCGCGCCCGTGTGGGAGGAGCTACGGTGGCCTCCGCCCGACGGGGGGATGACCAGCGGCGGACCTCGGCCTCACGCCTGTGTGGGAGGATCGGCGGCGGCCGCCGCCCAGCGGTGGGTTAGCAGCGACATCGGGAGTGCGACCGTCGTGCAGCTTCATCTCCGCGAGGTCCGAGACTACAAGGCCAAGGCTGGATGCATCCCGGTCACCGTCCACCATCGCCATGCGCCACGCCGCCTGTCGCGCGCCGCTCTGCTCGCGCGCATGCGTGCTGCTGCACGCCCTATGGCTCGCTGCCATCTCCGACTGTGGCCCCGAGTGGGCGTGCCGCCTCTCCTCCCACACGTCTGCGGCGACGGTGGCCGACCTAGATAGGTGCTCGTTGCGGGGCGCCAACGACTTTCCATGGCGATGTCCGCCGTCATGCGCCCTGATACGTCTCCAACGTATCTATAATTTCTTATGTTCCATACTAGTTTTATGACAATACTTACATGTTTTACTCATACTTTATACCATTTGTATGCATTTTCCGGTACTAACCTATTAACAAGATGCCGAAGCGCCAGTTCTGTTTTCTGCTGTTTTTGGTTTCAGAAATTCTACACAGGAAATATTCTCGGAATTGGACGAAACAAAAGTCCACGGCCCTATTTTCCACAGAGGGTTCCAGAACATCGAAGAAGAGTCGGAGACGGCCAGCAGGGGGCCACCCCATAGGGCGGCGCGGCCCCACCACCTGGCGCGCCCAGGTGTGGGGAGCCCACCCCCTGGCTCCCCCAACACTGCCTCTTCACCTATATATTCCTTCGTATCGGAAAACCCTAGTACCGAGAGCCAAAACACGAGAAAATTTCCAGAGACGCCGCCGCCGTCAACCCCATCTCGGGGGGTTCTGAAGATCACCTCCGGCACCCTGCCGGAGAGGGGAATCATCATCGGAGGGCTCTACATCACCATGCCCGCCTCCGGACTGATGCGTGAGTAGTTCATCCTTGGACTATGGGTCCATAGCAGTAGCTAGATGGTTGTCTTCTCCTATTATACCATCATGTTTAGATCTTGTGAGCTGCCTATCATGATCAAGATCATCTTATTGTAATTCTACACGTTGTGTTTGTTGGGATCCGATGAATATGGAATACTATATCAAGTTGATTATCGATCTATCATATATGTGTTGTTTATGATCTTGCATGCTCTCCGTTGCTAGTAGAGGCTCTGGCCAAGTTGATACTTGTAACTCCAAGAGGGAGTATTTATGCTAGATAGTGGGTTCATGCCTCCATTGAATCGCGGGACGGTGACAGAAAGTTCTAAGGTTGTGGATGTGCTGTTGCCACTAGGGATAAAACATCAATGCTTTGTCTAAGGATATTTGTATTGTTTACATTACGCACAGTACTTAATGAAATTGTCTGTTGTTTGCAACTTAATACTGGAAGGGGTGCGGATGTTAACCCGAAGGTGGACTTTTTAGGCATAGATGCATGCTGGATGGCAGTCTATGTTCTTTGTCGTAATGCCCTAAGTAAATCTCATAGTAGTCATCATGATATGTATGTGCATTGTTATGTCCTCTCTATTTGTCAATTGCCCAACTGTAATTTGTTCACCCAACATGTTATTTATGTTATTGGAGAGACACCACTAGTGAACTGTGGACCCCGGTCCATTCTTTTACATCTGAAATACAACCTACTGCAATCATTGTTCTCTGTTGTTCTTTGCAAGCAAACATCATTCTCCACACCATACGTTTAATCCCTTGTTTTCAGCAAGCCGGTGAGATTGACAACCTCACTGTTAAGTTGGGGAAAAGTAGTTTCATTGTGTTGTGCAGGTTCCACGTTGGCGCCAGAATCCCTGGTGTTGCGCCGCACTACACTCCTTAACCAACAACCTTCACGTGGCCTTCATCTCCTACTGGTTCGATAACTTTGGTTTCTTACTGAGGGAAAACTCGCTGCTGTACGCATCATACCTTCCTCTTGGGGTTCCCAACGGACATGCAGCTATTTTTCTGGCGCCGTTGCCGGGGAGATCAAGACACGCTGCAAGGGGAGTCTCTCGCACCCAATCTCTTTACTTTGTTTATTGTCTTGCTTTATTTTATTTTCTTTCTTGTTTGCTTTCTTTATATCAAAAACACAAAAAAATTAGTTACTCGCATTTACTTTATTGGTTTACCCTTGTTTATTTCATCATGCTTCTCCCTAAGTTCACTTTGAAAGATATATCAGTAGGGACTGGGTCTATCATTGGAAGAGATAATATAAAATAATTTTTCAATCATGTTAGTAAGGTTAAAGATTTTGAAGATAGATCCTTGGTAGAACTTGCTCCTAATTATGAAATTGCTACTGCCTCTTTAGTGCACATGTTGGAAGCTAGATTTGTCAATCTTAATTATATAATGCAACATATGTTCCTTACACTCCGTGATAGGGAAGAAGGAGAGAAGAAAGATTTTGTTTTAGAAACCCTTCTTAAAGAATTTGGTGACGTAGCTAGAGAAGCTAGAAAAGTCTTTATTCAACATAAGATGCTGATACGTCTCAAACGTATCTATAAGTTCTTATGTTCCATGCTACTTTTATGATGATACTCACATGTTTTATACACACTTTATGTCATTATTATGCATTTTCCGGCACTAACCTATTGACGAGATGCCGAAGAGCCAGTTGTTGTTTTCTGCTGTTTTTGGTTTCAGAAATCCTATAAAGGAAATATTCTCGAAATTGGATGAAATCAACGCCCAGGGTCTTATTTTTCCACGGAGCTTCCAGAAGACCGAAGGGGTTACGAAGTGGGGCGATGAGGCGCCGCCACCATAGGGCCGCGCGGCAAAAGGGGGGCCCCCGCCGCCCTATGGTGTGGGCCCCTCGTCAGCCCTCCAACCCTTCCCTTCCGCCTACTTATAGCCTTCGTCGCGAAAACCCCTGTACCGAGAGCTACGATACGGAAATACTTCCAGAGACGCTGCCGCCGCCAATCCCATCTCGGGGGATTCGGGAGATCGCCTCCGGCACCTGCCGGGAGGGGAATCATCTCCCGGAGGACTCTACATCACCATGATCGCCTCCGGATTGATGTGTGAGTAGTTCACCCTTGGACTATGGGTCCATAGCAGTAGCTAGATGGTTGTCTTCTCCTCATTGTGCTATCATGTTAGATCTTGTGAGCTGCTTATCATGATCAAGATCATCTATTTGTAGTGATACATGTTGTGTTTGTTGGGATCCGATGAATATGGAATACTATGTCAAGTTGATTATCAATCTATCATATATGTGTTGTTTATGTTCTTGCATGCTCTCCGTTGCTAGTAGAGGCTCGGCCAAGTTGATACTTGTAACTCCAAGAGGGAGTATTTATGCTCGATAGTGGGTTCATGCCTCCATTGAATGCGGGACGAGTGACGGAAAGTTCTAAGGTTGTGGATGTGCTTGTTGCCACTAGGGATAAAACATCAATGCTTTGTCTAAGGATATTTGTGTTGATTACATTACGCACCATACTTAATGCAATTGTCTGTTGTTTGCAACTTAATATCGGAAGGGGTGCGGATGCTAACTCGAAGGTGGACTTTTTAGGCATAGATGCATGCTGGATAGCGGTCTATGTACTTTGTCGTAATGCCCTGATTAAATCTCATAGTAGTCATCGTGATATGTATGTGCATTGTTATGCCCTCTCTATTTGTCAATTTCCCAACTGTAATTTGTTCACCCAACATGCTATTTCTTATCGGAGAGACACCACTAGTGAACTATGGACCCCGGTCCATTCTTTTACATCTGAAATACAATCTACAGCAAACTCTGTTCTCTAATGTTATTCGCAAACAAACATCATTTTCCACACCATACGTTTAATCCTTTGTTTCATGACAAGCCGGTGAGATTGACAACCTCACTCGTTAAGTTGGGGCATAGTATTGTGATTGTGTTGTGCGGGTTCCACGTTGGCGCCGAATCCCCGGTGTTGCGCCGCACTACACTCCGTCACCAACAACCTTCACGTGTTCCTTGACTCCTACTGGTTCGATAACCTTGGTTTCTTACTGAGGGAAAACTTGCTGTTGTACGCATCACACCTTCCTCTTGGGGTTCCCAACAGACGTGTGTCAACTACACGCCAGCAAGATATTTTTTGGCGCCGTTGCCGGGGAGATCAAGACACGCTGCAAGGGGAGTCTCCCACATCCAATCTCTTTACTTTGTTTTTTTCTTGCTTTACTTTATTTTATTTACTGTTTTGTTTGTTCTCTATATCAAAAATACAAAAAAATTAGTTACTAGCATTTACTTTATTTAGTTTGCTTTATTTACTACTGTTAAAATGAGTACTCCTGAGAATACCAAATTGTGTGACTTCACTAGCACAAATAATAATGATTTCCTATGCACACCTATTGCTCCACCTGCTGCTACAGCAGAATTTTATGAAATTAAACTTGCTTTACTAAATCTTGTTTTGAGAGAGCAATTTTCTGGTGTTAGTTCTGATGATGCTGCTGCCCATCTTAATAATTTTGTTGAACTTTGTGAAATGCAAAAGTATAAGGATGTAGATGGTGACATTATAAAATTGAAATTGTTTCCTTTCTCCTTAAGAGGAAGAGCTAAAGATTGGTTGCTATCTTTGCCTAAGAATAGTATTGATTCATGTACTAAATGTAAAGATGCTTTCATTGGTAGATATTATCCTCCCGCTAAAATTATATCTTTGAGAAGTAGCATAATGAATTTTAAGCAATTGGATAATGAGCATGTTGCCCAAGCATGGGAAAGAATGAAATCTTTGGTAAAGAATTGCCCTACCCATGGACTGACTACTTGGATGATCATCCAAACCTTTTATGCAGGTTTGAATCTTTCTTCGCGCCTATTGGATTCAGCTGCTGGAGGTACTTTTATGTCCATCACCTTAGGAGCGGCAACAAAGCTTCTTGATGATATGATGATCATTACTCTGAATGGCACACTGAAAGGGCTCCACAAGGTAAGAAGGTAAATTCTGTTGAACAAACCTCCTCCTTGAGTGATAAGATTGATGTTATTATGTCTATGCTTGTGAATGGTAGATCTAATGTTGATCCTAATAATGTTCCTTTAGCTTCATTGGTTGCTCAAGAAGAGCATGTTGATGTGAACTTCATTAAAAGTAATAATTTCAACAACAACGCTTATAGGAATAATTGTGGTAACAACTATAGGCTATATCCTTCTAATAATGGTAATGGTTATGGTAATTCTTATGGGAATTATTACAACAATAATAGGAGTGTACCCCCTGGTCTTGAAGCCATGCTTAAAGAATTTATTAGTACACAAACTGCTTTTAACAAATCTGTTGAAGAAAAGCTTGGTAAAATTGATGTTCTTGCTTCTTAGGTTGATAGTCTTGCCTCTGATGTTGATCATTTAAAATTGAAAGTTATGCCTAAAGAAGATAAATATATTAAGTCATTTGCTACAGCAAACACCATCCAAGTTCGAATTAATGAGAATATTAGATTGATGGCTGAATTGCATGCTAGGTGGGAAAGAGAAGAAAAACTAGCTAAAGAGAATAATGTAGCTAAAGTTTGGACTATTACCACCACTAGTAATGTTGATGCTTCACATGTTGCTAAACCTCCTACTATCAATGGTAAAATAATTGGTGTTGGCAATGTTTCTACTCCTAGTGCAAAGCATGCAAAACTGCACTGAGCTCGCTGAAATTGCTAAAGCTATTTGAAGCTGCTTGTGATAAAGCTGCTTGAAATTTTTCAAAATATTGGGGTCAATGATCCCATTGCTGTAGATCATAATGGTTTAGATTTTGATGATTGTCATATCTCTGAAGTTATTAAGTTCTTACAAAAACTTGCTAGAAGTCCCAATGCTAGTGCTATAAATTTGGCCTTTACAAAACATATTACAAATGCTCTCATAAAAGCTAGAGAAGAGAAATTAAAACTTGAAACTTCTATTCCTAGGAAGTTGGAAGATGGTTGGGAGCCCATCATTAAGATGAGGGTCAATGCTTTTGATTGTAATGCTTTATGTGATCTTGGTGCAAGTATTTCTGTTATGCCTAAGAAAATCTATGATATGCTTGACTTACCACCATTAAAAAAATGTTATTTGGATGTTAATCTTGCTGATCATTCTGTAAAGAAACCTTTGGGGAGGATTAATAATGTTCACATTACGGTTAACAATAACCTTGTCCCCGTTGATTTTGTTGTCTTGGATATTGAATGCAATGCATCTTGTCCCATTATATTGGGAAGACCTTTTCTTGAGTTGTTGGTGCTATCATTGATATGAAGGAAGGGAATATTAAGTATCAATTTCCTCTCAAGAAAGGTATGGCACACTTCCCTAGAAAGAGAATGAATTTACCTTATGATTCTATTATTAGAACAAATTATGATGTTGATGCTTCATCTCTCGATAATACTTGATTCACACTTTATGCGCCTAGCTGAAAGGCGTTAAAGAAAAGTGCTTATGGGAGACAACCCATTATTTTACTTCTGCACTTTTATTTTATATTTGAGTCTTGGAAGTTGTTACTACTGTAGAAACCTCTCATTATCTTTATTTTATTGCATTGTTGTGCCAAGTAAAGTCTTTGATAGTAGGGTTGATACTAGATTTGGATTACTGCGCAGAAACAGATTTCTTACTGTCACGAAATTGAGCAGCCCCGTCTGTAGGTAACTCAGAAAAATCTTCCAATTTACGTGCGTGATCCACAGATATGTACGCAACTTTCATTCAATTTGAGTTTTTTCATCTGAGCAAGTTAAGTGCCCCTGAAAAATTCTCCTTTACGGACTGTTCTGTTTTGACAGATTCTGCCTTTTATTTCGCATTGCCTGTTTTGCTATGTTTGATGGATTTCTTTGTTCCATTAACTTTCAGTAGCTTTGTGCAATGTCCAGAAGTGTTAAGAATGATTATGTTACCTCTGAATATGTGAATTTTTGATTATGCACTAACCCTCTAATGAGTTTGTTTTGAGTTTGGTGTGGAGGAAGTTTTCAAGGATCAAGAGAGGAGGATGATACAATATGATCAAGAAGAGTGAAAAGTCTAAGCTTGGGGATGCCCCCGTGGTTCATCCCTGCATATTTTAAGAAGACTCAAGCATCTAAGCTTGGGGATGCCCAAGGCATCCCTTCTTCATCGACAACTTATCAGGTCACCTCTAGTGAAACTATATTTTTATTTCGTCACATCTTATGTGCTTTACTTGGAGCGTCTGTATGTTTTTATTTTTGTTTTTGTTTGAATTAAATCGTATCCTAGCATTCTTTGTTTGGGAGAGAGACACGCTCCGATGTTGCATATGAACACATGTGTTCTTAGCTTTACTTTTAATGTTCATGGCGAAGGTTGAAACTACTTCGTTCATCATTATTATGGTTGGAAACAGAAAATGCTCCATGTGGTAATTTGTATAATGTCTTGAATAATTTGATACTTGGCAATTGTTGTGCTCATATAGATCATGTTTAAGCTCTTGCATCATGTACTTTGCACCTATTAATGAAGAACTACATAGAGCTTGTTAAAATTTGGTTTGCATGATTGGTCTCTCTAGAGTCTAGATATTTTCTGGTTAAGGTGTTTGAACAACAAGGAAGACAGCGTAGAGTCTTATAATGCTTGCAATATGTTCTTATGTAAGTTTTGCTGTACCGTTTTATACTTGAGTTTGCTTCAAACAACCTTGCTAGCCTAAGCCTTGTATTGAGAGGGATTACTTCTCGTGCATCCAAATCCTTGAGCCAAAGACTATGCCATTTGTGTCCACCATACCTACCTACTACATGGTATTTCTCTGCCATTCCAAAGTAAATTACTTGAGTGCTACCTTTAAAATTCTATTCTTTGTCTTTGCAATATATAGCTCATGGGAAAATAGCCTTAAAAACTATTGTGGTAAAGAATATGTAGCTTATGTGTCTTATTTCTTATAAGTTGCTTGTTGAGCGGTAACCATGTTTACGGGGACGCCACCAACTATTACACCTTTGTTGAATATCATGTGAGTTGCTATGCATGTTCGTCTTGTACTGAAGTAAGGGTGATTTATCATGATCAAATGGTTTGAGTATGCATATTGTTAGAGAAGAACATTGGGCCGCTAACTAAACCCATGAATCATGGTGGAAGTTTCGGTTTGGACATCAATCCTCAATCTCTTATGAGAATATTATCTCGTTGTTGAATGCTTATGCATTAAAGAGGAGTCCATTATCTGTTGTCTATGTTGTCCCGGTATGGATGTCCTAAGTTGAGATCTATCAAAAACGAGAAATCAAATGCGATCTATCTCCTTGGACCTTTGTACAGGCGACATAGAGGTACCGCTTTGTGACACTTGGTTGAAACATATGTTATGCAATGATAATCCATGTAAATCCAAGCTAATTAGGACAAGGTGCGAGCACTATTGGTAATCTATGCATGAGGCTTGCAACTTATAAGATGTCTTATGCATAAAACATATGATTTATTACTACCGTTGACAAAATTGTTTCTATGTTTTCAAAATGAAAAGCTCTAGCACAAAAATAGTGATCCATGCTTCCCTCTGCGAAGGGCCTATCTTTTTACTTTATATTGAGTCAGTTTACCTACTTCTTTCTATCTTAGAAGCAAACACTTGTATCAACTGTGTGCATTGATTCCTACATACTTGCTTAGTTGCATTCATCATATTACTTTGTGTTGACAATTATCCATGAGATATACATGTTGAAGTTGAAAGCAACTGCTGAAACTTATATCTTCCTTTGTGTTGCTTCAAAGCTTTCTACTAAGAATCTGTTGCTTTATGAGGACTCCTATGCAAGTCTTATAGATGCTTGTCTCGAAAGTACTATTCATGAAAAGTCTTTGTTATATGATTCAGTTGTTTAATCATTGTCTTTACCATTGCTTCGAATCACTGCATTCATCTCATATGCTTTACAATAGTATTGATCAAGATTATGATAGCATGTCACTTCAGAAATTATCCTTGTTATCGTTTACCTACTCGAGGGCGAGTAGGAACTAAGCTTGGGGATGCTTGATACGTCTCAAACGTATCTATAATTTCTTATGTTCCATGCTACTTTTATGATGATAGTCACATGTTTTATACGGACTTTATGTCATTATTATGCATTTTCCGGCACTAACCTATTGACGAGATGCCGAAGAGCCGATTCTTTGTTTTACTGCTGTTTTTGGTTTCAGAAATCCTACAAAGGAAATATTCTCGGAATCGGACGAAATCAACGCCCAGGGTCTTATTTTTCCACGGAGCTTCCAGAAGACCGAAGGGGTTACGAAGTGGGGCGACGAGGCGCCGCCACCATAGGGCCGCGCGGCCAAAGGGGGGCCCGCGCCGCCCTATGGTGTGGGCCCCTCGTCAGCCCTCCAACCCTGCCCTTCCGCCTACTTATAGCCTTCGTCGCGAAAACCCCTGTACCGAGAGCCACGATACGGAAATACTTCCAGAGACGCCGCCGCCGCCAATCCCATCTCGAGGGATTCAGGAGATCGCCTCCGGCACCCTACCGGAGAGGGGAATCATCTCCCGGAGGACTCTACATCACCATGATCGCCTCCGGATTGATGTGTGAGTAGTTCACCCTTGGACTATGGGTCCATAGCAGTAGCTAGATGGTTGTCTTCTCCTCATTGTGCTATCATGTTAGATCTTGTGAGCTGCTTATCATGATCAAGATCATCTATTTGTAATGCTGCATGTTGTGTTTGTTGGGATCCGATGAATATGGAATACTATGTCAAGTTGATTATCAGTCTATCATATATGTGTTGTTTATGTTCTTGCATGCTCTCCGTTGCTAGTAGAGGCTGCGGCCAAGCTGATACTTGTAACTCCAAGAGGGAGTATTTATGCTCGATAGTGGGTTCATGCCTCCATTGAATGCGGGACGGTGACAGAAAGTTCTAAGGTTGTGGATGTGCTTGTTGCCACTAGGGATAAAACATCAATGCTTTGTCTAAGGATATTTGTGTTGATTACATTACGCACCATACTTAATGCAATTGTCTGTTGTTTGCAACTTAATACTGGAAGGGGTGCGGATGCTAACACTGAAGGTGGACTTTTTAGGCATAGATGCATGCTTGGATAGCGGTCTATGTACTTTGTCGTAATGCCCTGATTAAATCTCATAGTAGTCATCGTGATATGTATGTGCATTGTTATGCCCTCTCTATTTGTCAATTTCCCAACTGTAATTTGTTCACCCAACATGCTATTTCTTATCGGAGAGACACCACTAGTGAATTGTGGACCCCGGTCCATTCTTTTACATCTGAAATACAATCTACAGCAAACTCTGTTCTCTAATGTTATTCGCAAACAAACATCATTTTCCACACCATACGTTTAATCCTTTGTTTACAGCAAGCCGGTGAGATTGACAACCTCACTGTTAAGTTGGGGCATAGTATTGTGATTGTGTTGTGCAGGTTCCACGTTGGCGCCAGAATCTCTGGTGTTGCGCCGCACTACACTCCGTCACCAACAACCTTCACGTGTTCCTTGACTCCTACTGGTTCGATAACCTTTGTTTCTTACTGAGGGAAAACTTGCTGTTGTACGCATCACACCTTCCTCTTGGGGTTCCCAACAGACGTGTGTCAACTACACGCCAGCAGATGCTTGGCTTTTATATCAATGTTGCAAATACCCTTGAAAGGATGGAAAAAGATAGGCTAAAGTACACTAATGAAGCCAATTGAGAGGGGGAGACTAAAGTACCAATACCTTATAAGCTCATAGGAATGCATGAGGCACTAGAAAAGAATTTTGATTGGATTGTTCCTGAAAATTTATTTGAGGAGGATAGTAAGCCTAAAAGTAATGAAAGAGGAGCCTCTGAAACTTACATAGATAAGATACAATGCATCGTTGAGAAAGCTCCAAACTCTGATAATGATGCTTCTTCTCTTGATGTCACTTGATTTACACTTTCTGCGCTTAGCTGAAAGGCGTTAAATAAAAGCCCTTATGGGAGACAATCCATTATTTTATTTCTGCAATTTTTGTAATTCTACATGTTGTGTTTGTTGGGATCCGATGAATATGGAATACTATATCAAGTTGATTATCGATCTATCATATATGTGTTGTTTATGATCTTGCATGCTCTCCGTTGCTAGTAGAGGCTCTGGCCAAGTTGATACTTGTAGCTCCAAGAGGGAGTATTTATGCTAGATAGTGGGTTCATGCCTCCATTGAATGCAGGACGGTGACGAGAAAGTTCTAAGGTTGTGGATGTGCTTGTTGCCACTAGGGATAAAACATCAATGCTTTGTCTAAGGATATTTGTATTGTTTACATTACGCACAGTACTTAATGCAATTATCTGTTGTTTGCAACTTAATACTCGAAGGGGTGCGGATGCTAACCCGAAGGTGGACTTTTTAGGCATAGATGCATGCTGGATGGCGATCTATGTTCTTTGTCGTAATGCCCTAAGTAAATCTCATAGTAGTCATCATGATATGTATGTGCATTGTTATGCCCTCTCTATTTGTCAATTGCCCAAGCTGTAATTTGTTCACCCAACATGTTATTTATCTTGCTGGAGAGACACCACTAGTGAGCTGTGGACCCCGGTCCATTCTTTTACATCTGAAATACAACCTACTTGCAATCATTGTTCTCTGTTGTTCTTTGCAAGCAAACATCATTCTCCACACCATACGTTTAATCCTTTGTTTTCAGCAAGCCGGTGAGATTGACAACCTCATCTGTTAAGTTGGGGAAAAGTAGTTTGATTGTGTTGTGCGGAGTTCACGTTGGCGCCGGAATCCCTGGTGTTGCGCCGCACTACACTCCTTCACCAACAACCTTCACGTGGCCTTCATCTCCTACTGGTTCGATAACCTTGGTTTCTTACTGAGGGAAAACTCGCTGTTGTACGCATCATACCTTCCTCTTGGGGTTCCCAACGGATGTGTGCTTTACCGTCACAAGCACGCCCTTCCCACCTTCTTCACTAGTACCATCCCCGCTCCTCGTCGACATGGCTTGAGGGGTGGCGCTACAAAACATCAAGGAGGGACGCCGCCGCTGGCGCCCCGTCTATCGGTCGCCGTTGCACCTCACCGCAGACCCCTGCACCTCCCTGCTCATCCATCAGCGCCGGCCAGGAGAGAGGACCATCCTTTGGGGGAGCCAATCTGACACTTCGCCCGTGCTTTAACTTCCTTGCCTTTTTTCTCTCCCCCGACGAGTCCTACACATGTGTATTCTTCGATGTATTGTTGATTGCCCTCAAAAAAAGTTGCCACCGCAGTTGTAGGCCCACCTCTCACTCAGCCAATGGGAGAACGAGTTTAGGTAGGTGCAAATGCCGCCCGGTTCATTTCAGAGTTTCCCTTAGGGGCGCCCCTTTGCTACTTGGAACTTGGTGGCTCCCCTGAGCCGCCTCCTAGTGTGAGTCTGCGAGCGTTAATAATAAGAATCTCTCAGGATGGTCATAGTGGTAAGTATCATGTAGTAGTATCATGTATATGATATTTGTGTATGATACTATCTCTAGAGTGGGTAGTATTATAGAGCAGTATCATAGCCATGCTATATTTATTGCTTTTTAGAATCTCAATGCAAATTTGTGTACAAGATTTGTTTGGCATTAAATTTTCTCGTGATATACGCTATGATACAATATCCACCTATGTTACTCTAATGTCCTCTCTCCTCCTTAATTAGCCACCACATCATTATTTTTGTGAGACCAATATGCATGATACTAGCTATGATACTATCACTCCTAGTTGAATATCCGTGCGTTGCTACGGTCCAGGTCCAATTGACACATGTACACATAACTTACGAAAAGAGCCACATGTATAGAAGCTTGAGAGTCAGCATGTTACACTTCATCTCGATCATTTCCCTCGCTCCTCATTGTCATCCGCATGTTACCATAACCAACTTCATATGATTGTGTCCATAATTGTCTCCACACATCTTCAAAAATAAAACTTATGCCGATGCCTCCACATCCCTATGTTGCTATGATATAAAGAAGAATTAAATGTTGATTATGAAAAGGTCACTCAATTTTATTAAAAAACCCAAACTCTGTGATCTTCCCTAGACACGATGAGCAAGACCCATCCATGTTGATGACCACATTATTTCTGCATGGATCGAGATGTTTCTCATAGTAGTACTCTCTATGGCTAGTACAAATCTGCGACCATACTTATGGGCATCCACATTTCTCCCTAGTTGAATGTATATGCATTACCACGGCTCTTAAGTTTTTTTTTGCTATCATTGGGCTTCGTACTCACCTAACTCTAATAATGCCACCATTGTTTTTTGAGTTCCCTTTATGCAACAACATGTCTATCGATGATATGGGCTAGTGTTTTCTCCAACTCGCGCAAATCACCATAATCGTTTCCATAGACCATAACTTTTAAGTTACTACCATCTAATAAATTAAATAATATATAGAAATAATATTGGCCACAAAGATTCACTATTTACGCGTTTACTCAACCATTACTATATTTTTGCACCCATAATCCCCCGCTCTCGGGTATATTTTCTCTAAGTGTTGAGAATGGCGATCACGCTCCTTACCACATGAGTTATTATTCTATCATTTTACGTTCATTATGTCCACCACTAAACACATTTATTAAATACCCATTTCACTACTAATAAACACTCTAATGTCACATCCGGCTTCGAAGCAATATTGTACCACTTTCCACTCTATCATGGAGTACTTTGTAATAAATTCTATTATGAACTTTGCAGATGCAGTAGACTGAACTTGGAAATGGAATTGAAATCCAACCAAGCTTGCCATCAGTTAAATCGAAATACAATATTTTTGTACACATGTAGTGGAACACTTATAGAAAATAATAAACTTTCATCTACTACAAACATCCAAGCGGAATTTTTTCTATAGCAGTATACCACCGTATAACCCGACTACCACACTACGGGTAAAATCTAAAATGTCTTCCTTTACACTCTCATCATTCAAACATCCATGTGGAAAATCAGGTAGGAACCGTTGAACTGCACTAACCCAAACATGTTAGTACAGGGCTGGCAGCGCTGAACCAACATAAACTATGCAAGCATGCAGTTAACAAGAATACATGATGCTAACTTGAGCAAGAAATATGATGTTAACTTGAACAAAAAATATGATGTTACATTGTCAAAATAAGATGACCTATTTTTGTGGTTGAGTGGCACATAGTTGAATAAGAAAATATGATGTTAACTTGAGAAAAGCGTAAATTAAAAATGTGGCGAGACTTTTACTGCCATGAGGGAAAATAGAATGACATGTCACTTCACTATATTTGTTTGACCCAGGTTTGTGCTCAGAAAGTGCAAACAAATAAATGACTCTAGTTGTCCTCGTTGCTCCATCACCCGGCGCCTCGGCCTTGCGGTGTAGCGGCAAAAGTGGAAGGCGAAGGGAAGGAATCATAGATGAAATTATATATTCGACGGGCACATGCAAAGCCGTGTCCGAAAATATGTGTGTGCGATCATGTGGCTGATTGTTTTCCATGTACCTCCCTTCCAGGATCCGTGGTTGATTGCTTTAATTTCCTAATTGATTCACCTTCCTCATTACTTTATCACTTGATTGGTTTCCATATATTGACACTTGATTGGTTTCCATATATTGAGTATGCAATCACCTGAATATGGCAATCCCGTGACTATGCCATATTTTTGGAAAGTGAAGATGTTGTGGGCACGGATGGCTGGATGACAAGTGGGAGACGTTTAATAAGATTAGACGGTCAAGATGTCTCCAATCTTTGACATCAAATATTTTTAACGACGTATGAACTCACATATAATAGTAAAGATTGCTAGCCTTAGTGGACTCCAAAAGGTTCATAAAATAAATAACTATGCAAAAAAGGTGTGCGTCTTTCTACATTAAATACCAAATTATTAGCAAGTTATAAATTTGGTAGATCTCAATAGAACGGAACTAGATAGAAACATTATACTATTGAACTTCAAAAGGAATATCTATGTTTATGATGCATTAGTATCATATGACCGAATAAATACATGATCTCACGCTTGCAGGGTCATGAGGATCCCTGAGATTTTATCCCTCAACACTAGGGCATTTTTTCTTAATTTTTAGATGAGTCTGTCTTGTGTAGATGATGGTGAAAAATTCGTGCAAAGGTGCGACTCTCCCAAAAACAAGGTTTTCTTTTAATATATATATACTCTCTCGTTGAATCTTTGCCCTACAAGTTGTCCTATGTTATGTTAGAATTTTCAGTTTAAAACTGAAGCTGAATTTAGAGCATGTATTGAAGGTTTAACCATGACCCTGAACTACAGCCCTCTTACGATCATGATTCAAATGGATTGCGCACCGCTAGTAAATGCTCTCAGCTCCACGACTCAAGACAGATAACCCTTCCTTCAGTGGGTTTCTCAATTAAGGTCTTACTTAATCAAGGTAGATTTTGCATCTTTGTTAAGGTGGAACGCTCATAAGTTAGGGTTAGCCACTTCCTTGCAAATCTAGCAAGGTTAGAACGTCGTAATACCATATTGTTTGGTTGTGGGTCTAAAGCTGTTCTTCAGAACCTGGAGCACGATCGATCCGTAACTACACCTGCTTAATAAAGTTCCTTCTTAGACCACAAAATGAAAAACACTAGGGCCTTTTTCTTAAGTTGTAGATGAGTTTGTCTTTGTGTAGATGATGGATAATACGGTGGTGGAAAATTCGTGCAAAGAGTCAACTCTACAAGAAAAACTAGGTTTTCTTGGAAAACTTAAAACGGAAGCCGAGCTACACATAACCTTATTTGTAAACACGAATTCGTAATTTAAAGTTACAAAAAATCAAAAACAAGATTTTTGGGATAGCCAATGATGTATACTACAATTATGTAGAATCTCAATACAAACTACTTCTTATTATAGGTTACACAACAATGGAAAATTCTGACAAATTTTATAATAAATAGTGCGCATTTGAAGTCTATAAATAGCCTTGCATACAAATTAGTTTGCATTGAGATTTTACAGCAGTGTAGCACACATCATTGGCTACCTATAGAATTTTGTTTCAGATTTTTTGAATCTTTGAATATGAAGAGCTACATGTAGCACGCCACACTTGTTTTTTTTTCAATATATATACTCTCTCATTAAATCTCAGCCATGCAAGTTCTCCTATATTATCTTAGAATTTTCAGTAAAAACCCAGATTTCGGGCTAAAAATCATCGGATAATCCCAACTAATTTTCAGATAATCCAATTTGATTATATTTTACATATCATATCATATATCTTATCTGTGTGTCCAGAATTAGATATCATTATTCATCAAATCAGATATCCTCATTTATCGAATTCCTGTAAACCAGATATGGATTTGGCGGAGTATTCGTACGAAAATTATCCTATATATGTTTACTCTATGAGTGACTGAACCAATCATGCCATGGTGGTCAAAATGTGTGGTATGATAATCTAGATGGGTACATGGGATAAACGTTTATGTTGATGCTTCAGAATTTTTTTTAATGTTGATGCCATGATGCTTCAGAAATATAGGAGATATTAACAATATCGTAGCCCACTTTGTTCAAGGATGTAATCTCCCTAACTACTAAAAGGATATCGATCGGTCGCTGGCGCTCCGTGGCGAGTCCTAGCATGAACGCACCACCAAAGCACGGCAGGCGGGCAAATATTGTACGCTATAGGTAGCTAGAGATTGCCTAGAACTAGCAGACCTCCATCGCTCTCACTTTCGGCTCCCACTGATCCCCACTACTACCTCTATACCAATTACGCATTTCGAGAACAAAGTTTGATTACAAATTTGATCAACAAAATATAAGATATATGCTAAAAAATATATCATTGGATTCATATTCAAAAAAAAATCCAATGGTATAATTTTTGTAATATATATCTTATATTTTATTGACCAAATTGTTAGTCAAAGTTTTTTCTCGAAAAGCGTAATTACCCTATAATCCGGTATGGAGGGAGTACCTTCTCGTTCCCCGGCTGCAAAACCTCAAAGCAACCCACGCACCACCGTGCGTTTCTTCTTCTTCCATATCGCCGATCCAGATTCTGGAGGCGGTACTAACTAAGCGAGGTAGCAGTCTAGCGCAGGTTGGCCGACAAGGTCCGTCTAAAGAGAAGACTGAGGTTGGACAAGGCCACAAAGCTTAGAAACTTAAAATCGAGAACGAGCTTCATGTAGCTCTTTATTAGATTTTTCTTTATACTCCCTCAGTCCCAAAATTTAAGACGTCTAAGGATTGGTCAAAAGTCAAACCTTACAAACTTTGACCAAATATTTAGAAAAAAATATTTACATCTACAATATTAAATTGACATATTAAAAAAATATACTTTAGGGTGAATCTATTGATAATGATTTAGTATTGTAAATATTTATATTTTTGTGTATAAACTTGGTCAAACTTTAAAAACATTGACTTTTAACTAATCCTTAGATGCCTTATATTTTGGGACGGAGGGAGTACATCTTAGAGTAAATTTCATCTTTTACCTTCTAGTTTCACATTTGTGTCAATAATTACCTATTTAACAAAAAGTCTTCCAGCTTACCCCATTTAGCAGAATGTGTGCCAATTTCTACCCTATTTAATTTTTTATCGTGTTTTTTTAAAGCTGCACCAGGTTATATATGGTGTCTCTTCCTTTTAACATTGGAGGTGCATTTTGGGCCTAGCACATTTTATCCTTGACAATATTTCCCTCCTAGTCCTCTTCAGCCTGTTACACCGAAAAAAAGTCCTCTTCAGCCTATGTTACGCTACGGTCCCGCACATCACGTCCTCTCTCACCGGTCGATGGTGCAGAACGTGTACCAGCCGGCATGCTGCTATAGTGTTATATATTGGTAGCTGAACAAGAACAAATTGCATGTATCATGAGTAAATCAATCGAGACTACAACAACGTAACTAGTGCACTAGAATGATGAAGCTAGCTATTACACTCGTTTAGTTGTCTCTACCCAGCGGAATAAGACATCGTGCCGGTAGCTGTGTGGTGGCAGCGGCAATGCTATTTTCGATCCGGATTATGGATTGTAGTATTGTAAGCTTTTTCTAGAAAATCTAGAATTAATCGAACGTTAGAAACACTGCTAAATGGATCAAATGGATTTAAGGAAACTTCTATAAAACTTTCTATTTAGTTTTATCTTACATTTGCTAGACTTTCCTAGTTTACTTTGTTTGGGGTTATATTTATGGATGGAAAATAGGTCAGGGTCAAGAATTCTCCTGCAACTATGCATATATATGGGATTAAGATAAAAATGAAGCACAATATTATGTAGCATATAAAATAGTGATAAGAGATTTGTGAGCAGCACATCCGTGAATACCATTGTCTCTAAACCAGAGGTAATAGTAGCCTCTTGATCCAACCATTGTTCCCACAACCACGAGTTACAACCGTTACTAAGTAAAATAGACCAAAGCATTAAGATAGATGATATTGATGTTTATCCTAGGCGAATCACTAAGCGAGTACCGTTACTTTCCCTTTCTATCACTGGTGTTCTGAAGTAGCACGCCGTTTTTCACTCATCTCACCTCTTCCATTGATCGATCCAGAGAGGCTCGGGTACCTACAAGTCCTCGGATCGAGGCAAAGAGATAAAGATACAAGATAGCAAAGCTCATATTCAGTCTCTACACAAGACTCCCATATGATAAGATACACATAAACGTTGCAAGAATTCACCTCAACCCGCATCCCATGAGGATTATTCACGCATAATAACAAGATCAAAGATAGAAAGTATTGTTGCAAATACTTTGGATTGAAATCAAATATTCTTACAATGGTCATCAATTCTCAAGGTGATCTCTATTACAAGGTGATAGCTATGACTAGGGAGGGTATTTGAGAGGAGATGGTTGAATGATGGTGGTGGATCTCCTTCGATGAGTTGCAGATGGATCTGGTGGATGACGGCTCTGTTTGACGACGGATGGCTCTCCTTTTGGAATGGCTCCCTTGACGAAAGTTATAGGGTTTGACCTCACGAATCCCCGGGCGCACAGTGCGGGCGGACGGTATGGGCGGGGCTTGCCCGTACCAGTGTCCGCTATTTCTCCTGAAACCGACTTTGGGATTCTGGTTGACTTTGCTATATTTGTGACGAGATTATCTTTAGTTATTGCAGGTTCATTTGCCTTAAAAACGTGATTTCCTACATATCACACAAAAGAGAAGGGATTGCACATCTTTGCAATAATTAGTCATTAATAGCACACTTAGAGAGATGTTTAGTCAATTTCTTGACTTAGCAAAGAGTTTAAACATGAGTACGGGAAAGCCCCACTTAGAGAAATGGCGTGCAGGTAACAAATTGGTTCCACAATTCGATGAGTTCGTTATTTTGCCAACGGACGGGTGTACCATGCTATTGCGGTAGCGTGGTACTAATAGGGAGATTGTGACGTCAATGCGAGCAACGGCGAGAGAGCGAATGCGAGATGTGACCGTATAAATGATTAAATGGGTTAAAATTGGCACAAACTTTACTAAATGGGGTAAGCAACAAGAATTTCTCTTAAATGGGGTAATTAGTGTCACAAACGTCAAACTACGGGGTAAAAAAATATAATTCACTCTAAGTCTTATTTCAAAGTTCTCAAAAGTTTTGAAAACAATTCCGTGGGTAGTCAATGGTCGGTACGGTATATAAAACGTGCAAAAGATCTCAAGGGACGCGCTAGGCATCCTCCGGAGGATTGGAAGACACGATCCCTCGCTTTTCCAAGTCCGTCCGATGCAGATCAAAAGGAACTAGAACTGTTTTCATGCATGCATGTTCCCCACACACATGAAGCTCACACTGCTTATCCCTTCTCGTAGCTATCTCTTCCCCCACCTCGTGCACGCTTGCATCACTCCTTCGTGAACCATGACCATCCCAAGAGAACCCTGAAGGGACTCGTAGCATAGAAAACAAAAAATTTCCTACCGCAAGAACGAATAACAAGCCAAGATCTAATCTAGCAGATGGTAGCAACGAGATGTATGTGAGACTAACCCTCGAAGATTCCAAAGCCTACGAGATTAGATCTCGTGGTTGATGTAGTCGATCACTTGCCGCTTTCAAAAGCGCGTAGAAGATCTTGACGGTGCCACAGTCGGGCAGCACCTCCGTACTCGGTCACACGTTCGGTGTTGATGACGACATCCTTCTCCCCGTTCCAGCGGGCAGCGGATGTAGTAGATCATCCTCGGAATCCCGACAGCACGACGGGGTGGTGTCGGTGGTGGTGGAGATCTCCGGCAGGGCTTCGCCTAAGCAATACGGGAGAATCGGGAGGAGGGGGCGGCTAGGGTTTGGGGAGAGGGGGCACTTGGGGCGCCGGCCTTGGGTGCCCTTGGGTGGTTTGGCTCAGGTGTAGCCAGCCCTCTCCCTCTCCCTCTCTTTATATAGGTGGAACCCCCAAGGGTTTGCCCAAAATCCGAATAAGAGTCCAACTCAAAAACTTCCATATGGGTGAAACCTAGGGGAAGTGGGATTGCTCCATTTCCTTCCCCGATGGCCGGCCATGGAGGTGGAGTCCACCATGGACTCGACCTTCCCCTTTGGCTGGCCGTCTAGGGTTGGTGGAGTCCATCCGGGACTCCACCTTCCATGGTGATTTCTTCCGGAAGGTTCTAGAACATTCTAGCGCCTTCCATAAATGCACCAGATCATTTCCAAACTTGGAAAGTGACTTCCTATATATGAATTTTATTCTCCGGACCATTCCGGAACTCCTCGTGATGGCCTGGATCCCATCCGAGACTCCGAACAACATTCGAACTCCATTCCATATTCCATATCTACTTAAAACGACAGCAAACCTTAAGTGTGTCACCCTACGGTTCGAGAACTATGTGGACATGATCGAGACTCCTCTCCGATCAATAACTAATAGCGGGACCTAGAGATCCATAATAGCTCCCACATATTCAACGATAACTTAGTGATCGATTGAACCATTTACATACGATACCGATTCCCTTTGTCACGCGATACTTTACTTGTCCGAGGTTCGATCATCGGTATCTCCATACCTAGTTCGATCTCGTTACCGAAAGGAACTCTTTACTCGTACCGTGGTATGTCATCTCTTGTGACTGCTTGTGACGGTAACGCACACGTCCGTTGGGAACCCCAAGAGGAAGGTGTGATGTGTACAGCAGCAAGTTTTCCCTCAGTAAGAAACCAAGGTTATCGAACCAGTAGGAGATGAAGGCCACATGAAGGTTGTTGGTGAAGGAGTGTAGTGCGGCGCAACACCAGGTATTCCGGCGCCAACGTGGAACCTGCACAACACAATCAAAATACTTTGCCCCAACTTAACGAGTGAGGTTGTCAATCTCACCGGCTTGTCTGTAAACAAAGGATTAAACGTATGGTGTGGAGAATGATGTTTGTTTGCAAAGAACAACGAACGGTGATTGCGGTAGATTGTATTTCAGATGTAAAAGAATGGACC
>NC_061511.1:100646072-100777024 GCF_022539505.1 Lolium rigidum
AAGTTTTGACATGCACCACGGAGGGACCAAAATCGTCGGCCATGGTACACCAGCAACCACGGCGCGACTTCAACTTCGTCGGCCATGGCAACTTTTCTTGTAGTGTGCGTCTGGTTCGCGTACACGCGAGCGTTGTCCAAATCCTGCTGTGTATGATACAGCATGAAGTCTAGGTGCTCGGCGTGGTGCCTTAGCTCCGGGTGGGACTACAGAGTCATGGGCACTCCTGAGGCATCACGCCTCACCAGGTGAGCGAAGCGGGACGCAAGCAGGCGTACCACATTCCGTCCGCGAGAGGCATGCCAGTGCCTCCTGAAGAGCTCTCGCCAGTCCGTCGAGCCAGTTGCTCTCACGGAACGAGAACAGGATCCTCTCCTGGTTGGGAGACTCCATCGTGCCTCGCAGATCTGCAGTGATGATCCACTGGAGTTCGCCACCGGGCTGATCGTTCACCTGAATTCCGTGGAACTCAGGGTGAAGTCGCCCAAGGAAAGCTGAGACAGCGGTGAGGTCGTGCTCGAAAACGAGGCTCCCACCGTTCCCGAGCTGATAGAACTTCGCGCTGATGGGTTCATTGGGCTCCATCTGAAAGCGAAAAGGATGAGTAAGTTAGAGAGGGAATAAGTGTGGCAAATTTTTAAGTAGGCTCAATTAAGAAAAGTACATTATTCATCCAATTTCGAAATAGTCTCAAAGGCAAGAATGCGAGTAAATTTTCATAAATATTCACTTCATTGGATTTCAAAGTTTAAGTTTTTATGAACGTCCATTATAACTAGGGTCTTCTAAGGTCAAACAATGGCTCTGATACCAACTTGTCAACACCCAGATTTTTAAGTCCAGATGCCTATTATGTCATTCATCGCAATCCTAGGATAATGTTGTTGCGAGGCATAATAGTCGAATATCACAGTCATTATTTATTACAAGCCATAATGTCTTACAATCTTGAATCACATGATTCATCTTACATAAATAGTTGATCTTTCAGTCAACATACATACACAAGTTCATACATAGCGGAAGCGTAATAGTAAATGGACTCTCTAGTCCACAGGCCAACATTTGACGTCAGAAACCCCTAGTTGTCGTAGGCGTCCTGCTGGTCATCCTCGTGATAGTTCTGTTCATCATCGTACTCTGGCCATTTGAATAGCCAGGGACAAAGCCGTAAGTACTTCAAGTACTTGCAAACTAATACTAGTGTAAAATGCCAACTCTTGGAGTAAAGGTGCTAAGCTCTAGTTTAATTTGCATAAGCCCAAGTTTAGTTCACAAGCTTGGATCATGTGCTAACTAACTTAAGTGGGAACATTAGTGTCATTCCCACCATATTGGTATAGTTCCAAACAAGTCACCAAGTCACCATTCACATTTACTAAAGTTTTCAAAAATCTGACACCGGAAACTGTATGGCCGTTCCAACCGTCCGTAACCGTGGACACGGCTATTCGAATAGATTTACACTCTGCAGAGGTTGCACACTTGTGCCACAACATTTGATTTCATCCGTCGGAAATAACTCCGAGTCACCGTAACACAGTACGCGGATCATCAACCATAACCTTTCACTTACACATCCTAGTATGAGCACCTCTCCCCATGAGCTTGGCCTCCTAGTGAAAACCATCTGTTAACCTGGGAACTGCACAGGGCTTGGCCGTACAATTTCACCTCAATTCACATCATTTCTCAACAACGGAGGCAGCCTCAGCATAACCCCTGTGATGTGTGTTCAGAGGGAACTCATACTAAAATCTATAAACTTCCAGTTAAGCCCTACCCATAATCAGGTATTGTGGGGGTACTCAAAAATTGGAAAGGTATCGCATTCAAACCAATATCAGGTTTTCATCAAAAATCACCATCTTCTCTTGTTCATAAACAACCTCAAATCATTCAATGGAATGTTTCATCATTCAAAAGTTTCAAAATTCAACAAGTCATATGTTCCCATCTAAAGTAGTCAAATTTTAGTACTTTAGCACTAGCACTAATCATGAGGGGTGCTACATTGCTTTGCTCTCTATAAGACTAACTTTGCTACTCTAGTGACTTGATTCACCTATACCCTTTGAAATCAATCTTTGAAAACACAACAAGTAAGACTTGTATGGTGTAAATATAAGGTAGGCATGTATGAAGAAAGGTAAGAGTCATGGTGCCTTGCCCAAGGAGGGCTTTGCACTTTGCAAGAGTATTAGCTTGCCTTGGTAGTTCTCTAGGTTTTCTCCTTCTTCTTCTGGGTAGAATCCTTCTTCCTCTTGGTAGTCTCCGGTGCTAGCGTCTAAATTTGAATACGAAGTATAATCACTAAACAAGCTCAAAGCTAGACTAAGCACATCATTACTTCACACAAGCTATGCTAAGCACACACATGAAATAAATAGGTGCATTGGTTGGGTGACTTGAGGAAAAATAATTTCCTCTCATTCATATGTGGTAAGTAAATTCTATATGGTTCTTGAGGAATAATTTCCTCTCATTGAAAACTACTTAAGATTTAATTTCTCAAACAATAATACATGAACTTATGTTGACCCAAGTCAACCATTCATTATCATTATTGAAGAAAATAATTTAAATGAGGTAGACCACCTCATACCATTTAATAATTCTACAAATGATTTAAATCTCCAAATGTTCATATAGGAGTGTTTGGACCAGGGGTGCAAACATCACATGAATTCATTTGAGACAATATTTAAATGAAGTAAAAATACTTCATAAGATTTACATAATAGTTTTGGACAATATCACTTAACTAAACTAGCCATATTGTCCATTAATTAAACTAGGGCATGATCCTGCAAAGTGACCACACTATTTTCTTGCAGAAACAATTAGTGTAAGTCAAATGTGAGCTATAGGAGTTGGAATTAACTTAATATCTATTTTGGTTGATTTTTAAGAATTATTTGAATAAGAAAAAGTCCCTTCCTTCTTCTTTTTATCATTTTATTTCTATAATGAATCTCGAAGTGAGACAAGTGGCAAATTGTAGAACTTTTTACTAGCTTTCCAAAGATATAAAGTTTGTTAAATTTGGCCAAGCCAAACAGATTCTATGTATTTTCAAAGTTGGGTTCAGTATTGAATTCAAACTAAAATTATTAAACGAGATTTGAATTAAAAAGGCCGGCGGGAAAACTAAATGGGCCCAAACGTTTAAAACGGCCCAAGGCCAGCCCACCACGCATCCACGCACGCGTGGGCTGCCTGACAAGGGGCTCCACCCGTCAGTGACTCATAACGCCCGAAGCGGTATGGATCAATGAGGCGCGTTGGATTAGAACAGGATCTAACGGCGCACGTTCATCGTCGTCGACGGTGAGAGAGGAGCTCTGGCACGGCGGCGGTAGGGGGTCGGAGGCTCACCGTGGCTCCAGCTAGGGTTGGTCAGTGTGCTTGGGGACGTTGTGGACGACGGTGAAGCAGCCTGTAGCAGTGGCGTCGCTCGGGGAAGTCTGGATCGACGGCGATTGCTGCAGAGCTTCCGCGGCTCCGATCTTCCGATTGAGCTTGCTCCGGCGATGATTGAGGTGGCTAACGGTGCTAGGCGAAGTGGTGGTGAGAGGTGGTCATGGTGGTGTGCTTGGATCGTCGAGGGGAGGTCTCCTTTTATAGGCGCGTGAGGGTGCCGTGGGTGCTGTGGCAAGTCGACAAGGGCGCGGCCGCTCCGGTGGGCTAGAGGGCTAGGCGACGACGGGGTCGTGTTCACGACGTCACCGCGGTCCTCGGAGCGTCAACGGCGCGGTAAATGGTGGCGTACGGTGGTCGGGCGGGCGCGTGTACTGTCGCGGCCGTGGCGGGCGCATTCGTCCTCTCCGGCAGCCGTGGTCGCCAAGGCATGACGCGAGCGTGTCCGGCGAGCTCCGCGTGGCGAGGAGGGTACCAGGGTGCACGGATATGGTCGGGGTACGGCGAGATTTGGCGAGCGCCGTGTGGCCGTGTTGCGCGCGTCCGTGCGCCAGTGACGTCGCCCATGCCGCTCGCGGCGTACCTGGGCGTACCTGGGCGCGCGTCGTCCGGGTCCTGTCGTCGTCCTCGCGATCAACGGCGCGTACGGGTGAATCCAGGAGATCAAGGGCTAGCTACTGGACATGGTGGTGAGGGCTGCCGTGGAGAGAAGAGAGGGGAGGCGTGTCGAGGTGGAACGGGATCGGCATGGCCATGGCCAGCCATGTTCTGGTCGTGTCCATGTTGATCTCTTGCATGGGCTAGGTAGGGTTAGGTCAGGGGAGCATGGCTAGGTCAATTGGTGGTCAAGGTTTGGCAGGATTTGATCACATTTTGAAAATGGAGATTGTTGAATCTGTTTCAATGTCTCAACTTTGCTTGCTCCTATCTCTTGATCCAGAAAGATTTTGGTAAGATGATCTTAACAAAAGTTGTTCACCTTGTTGTGTACTTGGATGACATGCCAAGATTTGGATTTGTTTAGTTTATAAATTTTGAAATAGAGAGGCTCAAAGTGGTGACCAGACTATAAAAGTCAGAAATGACCATTATCTCATGTGATCATATTTTCAAATTTGAAATTGGTTTAAAAGGTAAAACTTTGATTCCCAAAGTTGTAATTACTCTTTAATAACATACTACAACTATTGGTGAAGATCAAATGGGTCTAGGATCAAATTTACAAAAATGACATAGACCATATGTTAGGGTTTTTAGGGTTTTTATAATATTTGATTTCTTTCTCTTTTTGATGGATTTGATTTATGATGATCACTTGATCACTCTAGGGTTTTGGAGTTCATCACATACACAAAGTAACAATCATCATGGCATATCACTCAAAATGCACAAGTCCTATGCAGGGTACTATATGCAAAGTAGAAGTTTTTGTTGGTTCTGAATTTTGGATACTTGGAATTGTTCTTCTTCCTTTATTTTAAAATTTGGGATGTTACACATGCTATGCTTACTATGGGTGTGTCCATCACATCATTCACCTAATGATATGATCTTGTTATTAATAACATCATATGTTCATGATCAGGAAACCATGATCATCTATTAATCAACAAGCTAGTTAAATGAGAGGCTTACTAGGGACTCTGGTTGTTTACACAACACACATTTATCAATGTTTCCGGTTAATACAATTATAGCATGGAGTGTAAACATTTATCATGAACACTAAGATATAACAATAACTATTTTATTATTGCCTCTCGGGCATATCTCCAACAAACCCCCACCATGGCGTCACCGGTGCGGGTGTGCGTCATCCCTCCTCACTCCCTGCATGTCAGAGTCACTCCTCCATCAGCCATGACCGTCGTCAGAGAACCCATACGCGACCTTGCTGATGCAGCAACATTGTAGGTACTTGCAACAAGGTCTATGGCCCATGGTAGCATAACCATCGTCTCCTTGGAGCACCGCATGCTCGGGATCGTATAAGAACCACCGATGGATGGCAGCACCAACGGGTAACATTCGCAACATCGATGACCATGTTTTGCAATGCCAACATCGCTCCTTCTCTTGCATCACCGCCGTCCACTGTATGTAGCTCCGCCTCCCACTGGATATAGCTCAGGCTCCCACCGCTTGTAGCAGGGTGCCTGCTCCTAGCATCACTACCTTGGGTTCTCTCCTTCGCAGCGACGGTGGAGGCCGCATAGGGGTGGGTGGTGGTGAATAAACTTGGTGCTTGAGCTCTCTCATGGGGAAAGTTTGTGGATGGGGAGAAACAAGATGTGGATAGATGGGGGTGGGTTAGGAGGCGGCACTGAGTGAGGAATGACTAGGACATTATCGGGGGTCGAGTAAGGCAGCACCGTCATGGTGGTGGAGATCCATCTAGAACCTTGGGAGAAGACTATGGAAAATGGGGAAGACGACGTGAGAGTTAGGTGGGAGATGATTCGGGAGAGGATTGGGGAAGAGATAAGTGCGGTGGCCTTTTCTAACGCCTAAAGGGGGCACATATCATTTTCCAAATCTCAATAAAAAATATACCAACGCTCTAAAATATAAGTTTTTTTAGAAAGCTAGAATGGAGGTAGTACCATGCTACACTAAAATAATAGAAGTGTGGAAGTGAGAATAGTGAGCACTATAAATTTTCAAAATGGCTGAAAATTTCAGATTTTTGTCATTTTTGTGTAGCACTATATCAAGAACTTAGAGCTGAGATCTTCCACGCCTATAGTTTACATCATCGACTAGCTGCAGAATTTTTTTTAATTTTTAAAAACTTTGAATTATCTCGGGAGCCATTTGTCCACATTCCACAAAGGTACCCCTTTCTTGAGTCATGCTAATTCATTGGATCCATATGCCAGTTGACTGATCGCTGCAATTTCGATGCCTAGTGATGAATGGTTTTCAAATATGCATGTGTGCTCAACTGTTTACTTATTTTCATATTAAGTACTCCTTTGATTCATAGATCTGTATAGGAATTATGTAAAATTTAGATCCTATGGGAAAATTTTCTACATAATCTTATGGAAAGTGTATTGTAAATATTGTAGGAAAAAATATTATGTCACACCTCATGAAAAATTCCTTTGGTACGATTAAACATATTTCATCTTCCTGCTGAATTTAAATAGGCATGACATCCCAATCTTATGTTTTTTCTATTTTTATAATTTTTTTATCCTATGAATCAGAGGAGCTCTGATTTTTTTTCTTGAGAAGGTGACATTTTTACCGGACATTAATTCCTTGAAAGGCCAGCTTTTCCATAGTAGACGAGCATCGTGGCAGGCATCTGCTCAGCGCCCGTGGCAGCGTTGACGAGATTCTTTTTCCAAGCGACTAGTTTCGTTTTTTTTAGAATTCTAAGTGACTAGTAAAGCAAAGCGCTTTCTCAGGGATGAATAGATTGCATCATATCGAGTTGTTGGTTTGGAATTTCTGCTTGTTCACTGCCAATGAGTAGGTAGCTCCCAAGGATGAACTTATGTTTGAGCATAATCGGGACTGGTTCATGCATGCCCTTCGCTGTGTGGATGTTGATCAGCGTGTGGCCTTCCTAATGACCCTTTGGAGAGTCTGGCATATGCATAATGAGATCACGCATCAAAAGAAACCCGCTCCTGTTGAGGTATCAAGGCGATTCCTGATGAGCTACGTCGAGTCATTGATGCTTATCGAGCAGAACCAGGTGATCGATACAGACAAGGGTAAACGAAGCGTTGACTACGGCCGGGGCTTTGCGAAGAAGAAGCAGGTGACGGAAGAAAGACCCCACATCAAGCAGAAGTGGAAACCACGTGACGTCGGGCTAGCCAAGCTAAATGTAGACGGTGCCTTCTCTACTGACGGTCGTGTGGGATTGGGTATGATCTTACGTCGGAGTGACGGCTCGGTCATTGTTGCTGCATGCAGGATCCTACCTTCTTGCGCGGATGCTCTGGAGGCGGAGATTGTGGCCATTGATGAGGGGCTGAACCTGGCTATGGTCAGGGAACCAGGGGATAGATGGCTATTCTCTAGTTTAACACGTTTGTTCAGTAAATAAATCAGAATAGAAACATACCAGACAGAGTTTTGAGATGAAATTGACAAAATCAGTCTTCCATAGCAGCTAGCCTACTTATCTCGGCCAGGTACAACAAGGATCTGAGCTTTATCAGAGCAAGTTCAATAGTATAGCTAACTGCTAGCTTTTTTGATAAAGGGAATACATTAATATCAAAAGATACCAATTACACCCAACCTCTGCAACAACGCACCATCCTAATAGCACTATGGATGCACACAACCAAAAAGTAAAAAAGAAAACTAAGAAACAAAAGTCCCGCTACAGTATCTCGAGCCTAACAACAGCAATACATCCACCACCAAGACAACACCTGAAATACGGACTCTCCAAAAACGACACCTTCAAGACGGGAACAATGCTCTAACACTGTCGTCGTCCGATCAAAGATCTTAGGTTTTCACCCTGAAGATAGTCCCCGCTCTCAAAACAATGCCTCCAGTAAGGTCATTGCCAGGCACAACCAGTTAAGGCCAGACCTTGGGTTTTCACCCTGAAAGGTAGGACTCTGAACTTCACCTATAGTGTCATGTCATCTATAGTCAACATAGACCTAACATGTATAATAGTGAGCTATAAAATTGTACTATTTTATCAATATATGACTCACCTTTCACTCTCACAAAGTATCTAGGAGCACGTGCTAGAGCTGGCTCTTGCATTAGAGCTCACTCTTCTTCTATCTCATCCTCTCTCTCCTCCAACTAGGTAAGAATATATTATTTTAATTTTTGTAGCCAGCTGACTAGATCTTATTGTACCGCTCTCAGGACATTTCTGGTTGTTCTCAAAATGTGTCGCTGGAAAAAACATGCAAGTCAATTTTAAAACGGCATCAACGTAATTAAAATTCCTTAGTCAGGACCAACATTAAGCAGGGAGGGAGGGTGATAGTAGCCGAGAACATGAGCGTTGGACCTGATTCCTAAATAATCTTAGAAATGGTATTTAGAAGTTTCATAAAAAGGTAAACCAAATAGCACATGTACATATTATCTACTCACGCAAGTTTTCAAAAGAAAAAATACAATTTTATGACCTATATTAGAAAAATGAGAAAATGAAATTCTGTAGTTCTTTAAACAGAAAAATTCCAGTCCTTCTATTGTTACTAGGATATTTTGATATTTCCAAAAATAGTTATATACTATTGTATTTTAGTTTAAATGAAATTGACATGCGCATAGATGCATATATTCTCTACATGCACGATCTATGATATTTATTTTATTTTATTTAGGATTTTTGCGATTTTATATCAATTAAGGGTACATGGAGGGCGACAAGCTGTTCAAGTTTATCTTACTTGGTTCTCGATCTTAGATGCTCAATACAACATTGAAGACATTGCGCTTCAACTTAGCCTCTAAACACATTTCTGCCGCCTCTTCTCTAGGAGAACCATATCCATGATCTCTGCCCGGGGTTGCCAACCAGTAGATAGAGTTTTGGATGTTCTGCGTAACATTGCTGTGGACTGTACATCGGTTGGATTTTCTTCACGAACCGTGCGGAGAATTCGGGAGCGCCACACAAGGGATGCCTCCGCGCATCACTATTGGGTCCCCATTCCATGCGTGATCCACCATTGGTCCATTTTTTTGCTTCGTTCATAAGAACGCGGGAATCACCACCACTTGAGCATTGGGCTGCGGATGTGTTACCACTCCGGAAAGCAAGTCACCGCCCTTGGTTCTTGCTACCGGTTGCATGCAGAAGGCACCTTTCCAGGCGTGTACATCATAGGTGGTCTCATGTTGTTGCATCGACTGTCAAGTTGCTGCAACGTCGCCCCGCTTGGGTCATAGCTCACTTCATGTGTTCATCTTCGTTTTCCCCGAGCACAAATGTCCTTGGCCACCACCACACTTCCTCCGTAGGCGTGGGTGATCAGCATCTGTATATGGACTTCATCACGATGCCGGGTTCTTCCAACCCTATTTAAGTGTCGCATTTGCGTCCCTACACACATTATGCATGACCATTTTAGGAAATCAAATTTTGTGTTGACTACACCTTCATCTACATCCACTACAACTTTGTAGCCACTGTCATCGTCTCAACCCTGACTACACCTTCACATCTTCGACTATCCTGGCATGCACCGGCAATGTCCTTCACCACTATGAAGTCTCGGGTCCTCCTCTGCTAGTCTCTCTGACTTGGCCAAAAGTTCGCAATGGTCACGTTGGGTCTTACCTACACCACCATATGCCTTCGGCCCGACGTATCCCTAGACTTGGCAAACTCGGTGGCTCCTTGTGTGCGACGTATTTGACAATATCATCTTCGGCAACGGCTGCCCTGGTCAAGTCCTTGTTTTTATCATCCGCGCACAGTAGCATCCATGACTCCACGACACTTACCTGCACTCACGGCTTCACGTATCACCCAACGCTCTTGGTTACCTCGACAACAAAACAAAGGGCTATCACCTCTCCTGAGCACCTCATCACATTCCTCTATGGGTTAAGCCATCCACGATGGGGCACCTCCATGTTGGGGCTAACTCTTGGCATTCTTGGATAATCCTGGCATTAATGTATTGCTCTTTATCAGGTGGAAATATACCGGAGATTTGATCATTTTTAGAGTTATCAGATGGACGGTCGTTATTGACCTGATTGCGATGTCCTGATTTGATCGAACGGACCAAAACACGTACGCTCCTAGTTTGAGACCACAAACATACAGTAGCGTATGGGGCAATCCAGCCGTCCAGGTTGGCAGTCCCGGGTGAGTGTGTATATAAGGGTGCGCTTGGCGATCTTGCATGATAACTCACCAAGCAGGCAGGCAGGCGTACCAGGCCATCGGTGCTCGATACATATAGCCATCCATCCAGTCGAGGCAGTTAGTTGAGAGGGTCACATGGAACTCGCCGGGAAATGGAGGAAAGTGATGCCTTACCTGGCCATGGTCTTCCTCCAGTTCGGCTTCGCCGGCCTCTTCCTCATCTCCGTCGCCTCGCTGCGGCAGGGCATGAGCCACTACGTCCTCGTCGTCTACCGGAATGCCGTCGCCGCCGTCGTCATGGCGCCCTTCGCGCTATGGTTTGAGAGGTTGTTATTAGCTCTGATTCGTGCATCGTCCCTATAGCTAGATTCTCACTGATCACCATGCATTTTTTAAAATCGTTAAAATCGTCTATTTGATCGTCTCTGTGCTAGCTTTAGCTTTATTTTCATGTGGATAGCATGTATTTCAGTTATTGGTGTGCATCCATCCATGGTGGTGCTTAACTATGGTTAAGTTAGTCAAATTGGCTACTCGAGTAGTCCGATGTGCTTTGGAGGAGTTCTGCTTTGTGATCGATTCGAAAGTTGTGCTCTGTTATGTTCAGTTTGCCGGAAATATCATTTTGATTTTGTAGGCAAACAAAGATGTCCAAAAATAGTACAAGCTAGGCTTAAGTACTGATGGGAACAACACTAAGGTTCCTAGCAGATATTTGCATACCTTAGATAATTTTCCGTCTTCTAAAAATATATGATACAAAGTTTATGCTCAATTTTAAAAATGTTGACATGTACGTCTAAATGGATGTGGCATTGAAGCCCTTGAAATAACGCAAATGTGTAACAGGTTTTAAAAGGGTTTATGCTAATTCTTGCATTACCTTTCTGTGTATAGTGTGTCTGGTAATACACAGTAGATAATTATATTGTCAATCTTCACAACAATTAAGTACTCTTAATTGAGCTTGGTGAATTAGCTTGAATGTGAAGCACTTGTGACCATGCATATTCAGAAGCAACTATAAGAACAGTAGCAGTTCCCTTTGTCCCTTGTTGTCAACTTTTCGTTGAACAGTAGCAGACAAAGTGACTTGTTGTCCCATAACACCATGTCTACTCTTCTTTTGGCGTGACAGGAAAACAAGGGCCAAAATGACCCTCTCACTGTTCGGCAAGGTCCTCGCGCTGGCGCTACTTGAGTAATGATCGATTTCCATGTAATAATGCATTTAATTCACGGTGCCTTTCCTTGATCCATCCTCACAGTTGTTTTCTCCAATTGTTCAAGGCCTGTGCTTGACCAGAACTTCTTCTACATGGGAGCCAATAGCACGTCGGCGAGCTTCTCGTCGGCGCTCACCAACATATTGCCTGCCGTAACATTTGTAAACGCCATACTACTCAGGTGAAACTCCAAACAAGTCGGTTTCTCCGTTTTAAGAATCTTGTGCTTAAGTTTGTGATGAAATCGACTGCCAATAACATGTTATACAACATAGGATGGAGAGAATAAACATCAGGGAGCGGCGGAGCCAGGCGAAGATCGCCGGCACTCTGATCACTGTCGGGGGAGCGTTGCTCATGATACTCTTCAGCGGCCCCGTGGTCAACTTCCCGTGGACGAAGCACTCCGCCGGCCACGCCATCGCGGACAGCGCCAGCCACAGCAGCGGCCGCTGGCTCATGGGCATCTTCATGATCCTGCTGAGCTGCTTCTGCTGGTCCGCCTTCTTCATACTCCAGGTCAAGTCACGCTCTTCTCTTGCCTTCTGTTTCAGTTGTATATCTATTGCAAGTTTGCAACTGCGGAGATATATATTGTGAAGTCACACTTTCTCTTGTCAACTGCAGATATATATCTTGGTGGTGAGAAATTACTAAATCGATTTGGTTTGTGATTTTCAGTCGCACACGTTGAGGAGTTACCCGTCGGAGCTGTCCCTGACGACGTTGATATGCGGCATGGGGGTGATGCAGAGCGGTGCGGTGGCGCTGGTGATGGAGCATGACATGAAGGCTTGGGCCATCGGCTTCGACATGAGGCTCTTCACCGCCGTCTACTCTGTAAGTTGGAACCAAGTTGAAACGACGAATTACTTACTCCTGTGGCTGGCTATGGTGAATAATGGTTGCTGTGCGCTTATATAATTAACAAACTGCAGGGGATCATGTGTTCTGGGGTTGCTTACTATGTGCAAGGGATAGTGATCCAGGAGAGGGGCCCGGTGTTCGTCACTGCTTTCAGCCCTCTCTGCATGATCATAGTCACCGTGCTAGGCTCTTTCATTCTCTCCGAGGTGATCACACTGGGAAGGTATCTACATCTACATGTTTCACACTGCAAAATAAAATCTATATACTCTGTTTTCTATACGATGGCTACTGATCCATTCACTGATCTAGGATTATTGGCGCTATGGTTATTGTTATCGGTGTCTACGCTCTCATCTGGGGCAAGAGCAACGATCATGTGAACCAAGTCGAGCGAGACGACGACTTTGAGAAGCACAAAGCTTTTGAGCTACCGTTTACTGCGACAAGCATTACCAAGGAAAGCAACCTCGATCGCATTTGACAGACACTAAAGCTGCATGCCACTATGCAGAGTTTCAGGACGGCTCCTTTCCTAGCACATGTACTCTAGCTGTGTACTCTTGACTTATTTGGGTTGATGTAACTTTAGCTTGTCACTCATTATACATATCCACGGAGCAGTAAATAAAATCTGTGCGTGTTTTGTTCACACATCACACTAGCTATTGCTTACCACTTGACCTGCAATGCACCTAAGTTTCGACACATTGTACCTACTGTTATTTTTTGACAAAAAGCATATATTAATATCGCGGAGATACCAATTACACCCAGCCTCTGCAGCAACACACTGCCCTAGAGGCATTACGGATGCAGACAACCAAAAAACAAAGAAGAATTAAAAAAAAAGTTATGTGATCAATTCCTTGAAGAAGCGGCACTATCACCTCCAGGCAGCACCCGTAGTCCAGCTTTTTTAAAAGCGACGTCTCCAAGAAGAAAATAGTTCACAAGTGTCATCATCGTCCGATCATAGATCTTAGGTTTTCACCCTGAGAAAGTCCTCGCTCTCAAAACAATGCCTCCAACAAGAATATTGCCAACCACAACCAATTAAGACCAGACCTTGGATTTTCACCCTAAAAGATAAGACTTGAACTTTGCCCGTGCTGCCGCCCTCACTGGCATGCCAATGCTTCAAGTTACGAATCACCAAGCCAATTCCTCATCGCCCACCAGACTCAAACCACCATCGCTAGTCATCAGATCTCGGCTTCCATGACATTCTCCGTCAGCACCATGGAACAAGAACATGCCCCATAATATTAACAACCAACAGAGTTTCGAAGCGCTCCCTCTGAAACCAAATGGTCAGAGGAAAAACATGGGTGCGCACGACCGAATCCCACCCGATCCAGTCATCTCCAGGCATGAATCGCCAATTGGATTCGCCAGCGGAGCCTTCCGGAACAGAATACTTCAGCCAGATCAATGGTAACACGCATCTGGCGGCTCTTTATCTTGGAGCGAGTTGGAACCCTAGCATAGCCACCTTTATTCGAAACTAGGACATGCAGCCCCCACACTACCTTCCGGCCACTCGCACTCCAAGTTTGGAGGTAATACACCACCGGCACGCCAGCGGGTAGCCACGGTCGGCGTCGCCCGTAAGCAACCGCCAAGACCACGAGTTTCCCCCCGCAGACTCTCTAGCCGGGCGCATCGCCTCCAAACCCCGGCCACCGCGCCATCCAACACAGACCGCCACCACCAAGATCCACCAGGGCCACCGCCCGAGATCCCGCACCCGCCTAGCTCATCGACGGTGACGCCACCTCGGTGCCCATCCGTCAGCGCAGCCAAGCGCCGCCACGCTGCCCACAACCTCGACGGCAAGCCTGAACTCTGCACATGATGGATCCGGGTTCGTCGAATGCAGCCATGGGGGCGTGGCCACCAGGCACGACCAACGACCCATTCGTCGAAGCGGGATCTCCGTTGGAAGGCCGCGGCACCTCGCCGCCGCCAATGCTCGGTATCGTCACCGCTGCCGCGAGATCGACTGGTCGCCGCCCGGAGAAGGAGGCCCCGCCACCGCCGTCAAACGCGCAGGCTTTGCCCGGCGTTGAATCCTGACGGCGGCGAGGGGAGGAGGGTTAGGGTTACCACAATAATAATAATAATATATATTGATATTTTTCACTTGTAGATTCTGAGTGTACTCCTTCTTCGAGCTACCACGTATAGATATCAGTCACTTGCAGCAGAGGTTAGGTGTAAACTTCTTTGTATCGTGCCCTCGTGATACTCTTTTTTTTTCTTGAGAACACAGTACAGTGCATACACTCATAAACACGTATGTGCACTCACCCATATGAACGCACGCACGTATACCCTACCTCTATAAGCACCTCCGAGGAACCGAGTCGGCATATCTTGAGGTTGAGTATAATAAAGCGTATTTTATAAGAAAAAAAAGATACAAATCACTTGCCACCACTCAATCTTCCACTCTGACAACTTGCTATTCAACACTTTTTTTTGCTGCCAGAGAAAAGAAATAAGTCTGGGAAATTTATATGGATCTCTATTGTATGCGGCAGAAGTGGCAATGACCCCAGAGCGGAATTCAGGCACTCTCCTTAGTTGCAAGGGCTAAAGCCAAAGGACATATCCCCATCCTGTCAAAATCCAGAAAAAGTAGCATCTCCAAAGCCATGCAAGAAAATTATAGGGTACACAAGATCAATATCATGCAGGGTCTCTCCGTCCAACACATTCTAGTCCCTTTGAACCGAGCTTCAGCAAATGCAGCTAGATGAAAACTCCGGAGACGATCCCTTGGAATCTCACGACCTGTCATGAATATCCGTCCTCCGCCTACAAGATTCAATTTGAGGGTAACATCGCCACCCCTATGAAACCAAAGATTTGGAACAATTAGGCTCCTCTTCTAAGTGTAAGTTTCTTTACTGTTAAATCAAAATCGGACGTAGGCCATTTTTTATTGGGGAATTAATCCACAGTCCCTCCTATATAGGTGGTTCAGCGGTTCCTTCTTCTGCAGTTTAGCCCCTCGGTCCCTCACTTGCTTTCTTAAATTTTTCGATAAAAAAAATATATTAATATCAAAAGATATTAGTTATACCTAGCCTCTGCAACAACGCAACATCCTAATGACAGTACGAATGCACACAGCCAAAAAAATAAAAAAAAACTAAGAAAGAAAAGTCATGTTATAGTATCACAGGCCTAGCAATAGTAATACATCCACCCCCTAGACAACATCTGAAATACAGACTCTCCAAAAGCGACTCCTCCAAGAAGGGAATAGTGCACCAGCACCGTCGTCGCCCGATCAAAGATCTTAGGTTTTCACCCTGAAGATAGTCCCCGCTCTCAAAACAATGCCTCCAACAAGGTCATTGCCAGACATAACCAGTTAAGGCCAGACCTTGGGTTTTCACCCTAAAAGGTAGGACTCTGAACTTCACATGTGCTGACTCCCCCACTTTCATACCACTAATGCGAACACCAAGCAAGTTTCTCAACATCGCGGAGACTTGCCTTCTAATAAATTAATAAGAGCATGTTTAGATTTCAGATGACTTAGACTTAACTAAATTTCAGGCACGTGATGTCATCAAGTCTCAATTACAACCAAGTTGAAACTCTTAGACTAGCACGAATGTTAAAGTAAATTCAACGGTATGGATTTTGTTTAGTCACAACCCACTTGCAACTAGGGAAATCTCAATTGCAGCTTACTGCAATTAGGGAAATCTCAATTGCAACCCACTTGCAACTAGGGAAATCTCAGTTGCAACCCACATACAACTAAGAAAATCTCAGTTGCAACCCACTTACGACTAGGGAAATCTCAGTTACAACCCACTTACATCTATCATTCCAGCACAAATCACAAGACAAATCCAATGGCTAAGGAATAGACTTAGACATAACAAAAATCAGGAACCTGATTTCTAGCAAAACTAAATTAATAAAGTCCAAAGCGGCCACCAGTATAAGTGTATAACGGCCCAAAAATTGTTAGAGCATCTCTAGTCGCGTCCCCAACGATGTCCTGCGGAAGTGCCAAATCGATCGTTTGGGGGATGTTGTCACGGGGTGCCGTCTGCGCATATGTTCCCACTCGCGCCACCCAAACGCGGCCCCAAATAGTTTTTTTTATGTTTTTTGCAATTCTTTAAGCATTTGAACACACACCCAACTAAACACACAAATAAATATGTTTGATAATATTGTTTGTAACTGAAAATAAAACATACAATGAATCAAATAATTTGGAGTTCAACTTGATCAAGCCGCTAACATATTTGATGACTGAGCCTCCACATATACTCTATGAGATCATCTTGCAATTGCTGATGAGTATTCGAGTCATGGATTTCTACATGCATACCCATGAAATCAACGAAATCCACTGGCACCTGGTGATCGATATCCGTAAGAGGACCCTGACACTCATAGGGAGCAACATAGCCATTTTCTTGAGTCTTGCGGTCACTCTTGATGACTATGTTGTGCATGATCACACAATCATAAATCACCTTCCACATTTGATCTTGACACCAGGTAAGAGCAGGGTACCGAACAATAGCAAATCTAGATTGGAGCACACCAACTACATGCTCGGCATCCTTCTTGCACCTCTCCCAATGGTCTGCAAAGTCGAACTTCTTCTGACCAAGAGGCTCGGAGATTGTTTTGATAAATGTAGCCCATTTAGATAGATGCCGTCGGCTAGATAACACCCTTTGACATATGAGTGGCCATTGATCTTATAGTTTCATGCTACAGCATGAGCTTCCACAAGTTTGGATAATATCTAGGATCGCTGCGGGATGTTGATGTCATTGTGCCATCCCGCTATGCCAAATAATGAATGACAAGCCTGCATATCTTAATCTGCCATAGCATCAACTACCAAACGGCATTATCTGTGATGCCATCTGTACAAACCTTGTCGAGAAAACATACAGTTCTTTGAGGATGAGTGCATGCAATCGATGCTTTCAAGCATTCCAGAAAATTCTATCGATGCGTTTTGTGCCACGATCATAGCAGTCTCTGCTTCAACTGGCCCTCTCAAATAGGCGGCCCCAAACGTTCCCACCAACACCGCGCAGAATCTATACACGCATTTTATGGCAGTTGACTCACTCATTTGAAGGTAGTCGTCATGTGTATCGGCAGGAGCTTCGTATGCAAGGAACCTCATGGCAGCGATGCACTTATGGATTGACTAGAAACCAGGCGTGCCAACTGCGTTGTGCTTCAGCTTGGCGCCTCCCAAAATTGCCACCGTATGTTGCGACGTCGATAAGGTAGTCGGTGTAAAGCATTGTATGACCCCCATCCTCTGCTGGGGCTTCGATTTCTCTCTTTCAAGCTTGAAACTTCCACGTCGTGGTCCCTTCTTATGGTCTGCGGCATGCATTTTTTGAAGGCAAGCGAGGATCAACAAGTGCTCCCGAACATCGGCGCTGAAGGCGTCATTCTCCTCCGTCAGTTGATGGATCAGCATCTTGTCGTCGTTGTCCATGGCTAAGAGGCAAAATGAAACCAGCAACGGCAAGAGAGGCGTAACCACGTGAGTGCGCAGTGGGCGGCGGAGTAGCCGCCGCGTTGGGGAGTGAGTCGATAAACAGTCGGCAGCGAAAAAGAGGATTGGGTGAAGGGATGCATTGTAGAAGCAAGCACAGTCGAACTAGTACGTCGAAACGGGGACGGCGGCAGGAGGGCAGCGCGTCACGACGAGGGAGAGGAGGCAGCTGGGTCCCTGGCAGGTGGTACCCGTCTTCCTTTTACCTACATGGTGAGAGGTGCCTTAGGAAATCAGACACCGTATTGAACTGCTTAAGACGGCGGCGCGCCTGGGCAGCCCCGGCTAGAGTTGCCGGGGTTGGGTCGGCAGTGTAGGCGGACGACGAGGGGGCACGCGGTGGTGCTTAGCAGAGGAACCAGGACGCTGCTGACCTGCTGTGGTGATGTGTGTGTCGAGTTGACCAGGCGCGAGGAAGGGGGTTCAGGCCTTTGCCAGCGACCTTTGCTGGCTAAGGGAAACCTCGGTGCCTCACAGTTGCGGGTCCGACAACTTCAACGACGATGCTGTCTCCGCAGATGCAGAGACAACTTTGCAAATTGGTGAAATTGAGGATTTGCACATTTGCCATAAATTTCAAATTGAGACTTGATTAGTTCATCATGTACGGGTTGAGTGGCCTGTGGCTGGAAATCAGTGAAAACATGCACACTGCTCGAATTTTTCACATGTCTCAGAACAAGGTATCAAGTAGCACGTGAACCAATCATTTACACAATATCCAACGAGAAAAGAAACTGGACAATTACGTGGCCACGCAATTTTTTAACTAGTTGGAGGTAAAGCCTCCAGCTACCCAGATTTGCTATTGTTCCTATGGTTGTTCTCTTGTCCCCAAGAATGTACAAGACAGGCCTGACTCGGCAGGGCAATAAGATGCCAACAGAAGAGACGATTGTCGAAATCCTTGAAAATCATCCCGCCCTCCAGCCGCAATCAAGCCAGGTATCTGTAGGTGTTGGCCGTCTCCAGGTCACGTTCCAAGTATTCCCTGCTGATAAGATCCTCAATCCTCCTCTTTATGATCTTGATATCAGGCTGCAGCACAGAAAATTAAACATTTATTAGTTACTGCACAAAGCTGAATTCACTAGAGGGAGAGTTAATTTCATCAAAGAACCTTGAACATGCGGCTGAGCTGCTCGACGCATTCTGTTACGAGCTGCTGATGGGTCATGACCTTGCGGCTCTTCATAATGCGCACAATGCTTGCATCGATTGAGAACCTCCTGTCCTTGTTCACATCCTCGATAACCTTTTTCTTCTCGTCAGTTGGAGGAAGGGGTACCTGCACACAACCACATTGATGTCACAAACTCCAAAGGACCAGAGCAACAGCAAGAAACAAACCGGGAAACTGAAATTAGGAAATGCACCTTTATCCTCCGCATCTTGTCAGTGAATTTGTCATTGAACTGAAACATGTCACTTGGAGAAATTGTTCGGTTACTTGGCTCTTTGTCGAGAATCTTGTACTTGGCACACGAGAGTGAATGGAGCAGGCGCACAGCGTCGTCATCAGGAAGGTTTAGTTGCGTCACAATGTCAGAGTAGCTTAGTCGATCAGCTTCGTTGAACAGCAGCAGAAGTGCAGCCTGGCCAAAACAAGGAAAGGTTAGGAAAAGTAATAATATGCTCTAAAAGAAGCTATGAGAGGTTCTACTTCAAGAATATAGATCCTACCTGATATGTAGTGACAATCAGCTCGACAGGTCTTGCCTCAAACCTTGCAACGATGTTGCAACTTCCCATGGAATAGATCCAATTAAGCTTTCTGTGTTTCTGGTTTTCGTTATAGAAGTTCTTGTAAAGCTCCACACATTTGATCTGAAACCGTGGAAATAAAGTTAGAAGGATCCAGTACATGGGCTAGCTAGGAAAAAGTATGACATCACAATGTAAATCAGGTCATTTACATAGTTTGGACAGTTAAGACCATTATCAGTACGGAGTTCAGACTCTAGCTGGTATAGAAAATATATAATTATATATTAAATCAGTGCACATACCATTTCTGTAGGAAGGTTTATGTTAAAGGTTTTGTAACTTGGCCAAAATCCTGTTGTCAGAACGGTAACACTCAAGTCCACCCTAGGACATGATTCTGGCCAAGGGTCCATGTATGCTTCAAACTTTGTCTGACGCTCTCTTGCAGTTGCAATATCAGTGAGCATTCCCTCCATTTTTGAAGTAAACTGTCCCCCGAAGTACTGCTTTAGCTTCGAAAGAAGGCTTAGCTCTTGTTCGTTATTGGCACTCCTATCAAAGAGTAATCTCTTTCCAAGCTTTTTCCTGCAACACATTTTTTTTCGGGTAGATTTCAATCTTCAGAATCATATTACATATTTAATGCAACACTCCGACCAATAGAAAATTACGAACCTGTGAAACTCAACAAAGAGATCCTTATCGCTGATGTATGTGAGAATGTTCACAACCTGGGAAGAGTAGAGTTTCAGAATTAAGCAGAACAAATTGGAAATTTGGGAGGAACAGAATCGCAGCGACAGTACCTTATCAAGGGTCTCTTCTACAGCTTCATCACTTAGCTTTTCACTTCCACCTTTCCGTAATATGTTATCACAGAATGCTGCAAGCGATTCAGCACTACTGCAACCAGCAACATCTTTGTTGCAGAAAAGTTCAAACGCCTCCTTAAGAGCCTGAGCACAGATATTGTGTGGCGAACACATTAGCTCTGGTTTAGGCAGGAAATTAAGTTGAAATTGGGAAGAGTATGATACTCCCTGCCGATCTATAATAAGTGTGGCACTTATTATGGATCGAATGGAGTATTAGAAATATTGAACTACCGAACCTTGTGAAATGCTGTCTGGTTTTGGAAACAGTTGGTGATATATGTTAGATGTTTCTGGTGGAGCTCGATGGCTTTCCGGACAAAATCCTAAAATCAGCAATAAACCATTAGGAATAACAGCAAAAAAGAACCAGAAGCTAGTGAACAGCGAAGCTATATCAAACACTGACCTGCTCCTGCGAACCTGCTACTTCCTTCCTCTCAGTCTGTACATACGCAGTGCAAAAATTGTCTAAATTGGTTAGATAAATGTTGTGCATCATATGACTTCTCACTAAAAGTAGTTTTATATAGAAAGGAAAACCTTGTACACCATGAACAACGAAAATTTCCACGTACGTGCATGCTAAACTGCTAATCAGCTAGATCGTTTAATTGGCATATGAGATGGCAATTTAACAGTAAAGCTGTTAAACATGTCCAAGCTAAATATACTGAATCTTGAAACAAATACTCACCACATTATGAAGATTAATTATGGAATGATTTTCGTTTAATTGGCATATGAGATGGCAATTTAACAGTAAAGCTGTCAAACATGTCCAAGCTAAATATACTGAATCTTGAAACAAATACTCACCACATTATGAAGATTAATTATGGAATGATATTTGATAATCCACTAATATTTTAATAACAGTTCAGACCAAGAGTATTATGGAATATATTTAATAATCTAATAATGTCATTTATAATAATCTAAATGAGATTCGGAACATCGAAATTCCTTTATACACTATTCAAGTGATGTATTAAGAGTCCTCACACTCATCCTTGAAACAAAAACAACTAATTCTTGAGTATTTACAGCACGGTTATTGCACATTTCTACACAAGAACATGAATATGCAGACGAAATCAAGGTCTAACACAAATATGATACAGAACAGAGGGGGGATACATAGATGATTCACCTTTCTGCTGTTGGCAGCATCAGTTACATGTTTTATCAAGGACATGCCCTCTTCATTGATATGCTACATAGAAGTAAGCATATTGATCAGATACAGTTATTTTATGGGTTCAAAGCATTTAAGCATATGGTGAGGCATTTATTCAATACCTCCTTAAATATTTGTGCTACTTGAGACAGACCGCCGTCCATCTTAGAAAAGAGTCTATACATCCTTGACAGATCCTCAGTCTACAGCAAAATAAGATGGGCAGCAAATTTTAATATATCCATTTACACGTTTGAAGAATGGAAGGCATAAATAAGTTTCCAATCAAACCTTTCCGTCTAAAAGCAGCACCCTGCATCCAGAGTTCTCCTTGTTCAGAATTTGTTCGGCGCGCTTACTTATGAGCTCTGACAAAGTTTCCTGTAACCAATGGGGTTAAAAGGATAAACTTCAGTTGCAAAAAAAAATTCCCCATAATGACTTAACAAACATAAAATTAGCAACAACACAATAATAATATGATAACTGATACAGACCAGTAGCAACTTTGGTTCAGTTGTAGAATGCAAGTAATGCGCCACTCGCTCTTTCTCTTTTTGTAAGCATTCCTCAGCCTATGAAACAAAGAAGCTATCAGAAGCTATCCTTACACTTGATTGCATCTATCCATATTATTATAATATTAAGTCACGTGGAAACCTTGAACATGTATTCAGCACAAGAGTCTTCCAACATCCAGGTTTGTGCCTTCTTAGAATAGTAATCTGCAGTCCCCTTGCAAAAAGCTTCTTCAAAATCCTGCTCGTAAACAGCCATACTACCGCGTCCAATCTCAACATAGATATCAAGGACATCCTTGACAAGGGCACGGTCAATAAGCTGGCCATCCCTCTCATGATCAACCTGTTGAAGGCAATTGCAGGGCCAGAAATTATTGTAATGTCCTGTGTGCATAGAGTGCGGCAGAAGAAGGGAAACGAAATAGTAGAGGGCAAGGCCTACCATGTCAATAATAATAGTTGCCAGTGTTGTCTTTAGCTCACTGAAAACCTATCAAGGGCAACACAACCAATAAATAAATGTTCAAATCAGGAAGCACAGAGACTTGGGACAAAAAACATTATTCAAGGAACACAGAGACTTACCAGATCATGAAAGCAAGTCGTGCCGAGTTCTCTGAGCGGCAGAAGTAACTTGCGCGAAACATAGTAGCGGTCGAGGTAGTGGAAGAACCTGCTCAACCACCTGACCATCACCTTGTGGTTCTTCCACCTCTGCACCAATTCCCTGAGCAGAAACTGGCCGTGCTTCTCCTTCATTGAGGGTAAGACCTACATGATGACGAAAGAAAGTAAGCATCGCCTCATGATCATAACCCAAATCATGTTGAGATGCATGTCACGTGCAACAATGGATACCAAATTAAGAGCTAAACCAAGTATCCAGTGCAGACCAATCTAAGCATGCAAGTGCAGTTAACTAAATACAACTTTCCAGCACAGCACAATATATAATAAAAGAGATTTTTGTTAATAGGGGAGGGTAAATTCATCAATGAGGACCAATAGCCTGCCACGCAACAAACAAATACAGAATCGGTCTACTTTGCTCCACCATAAAACAGTCATGTCAAACAGGCAGTGCCTCATACGAATCCCTGAGAACTAACCACACACATTTAACGAATTAATGAAGTAGCACTAGAGGATGAGCATAAGAACCGTATCCTGCAACAGAAACTTGACCAATCGCTCAAACAGGGGGAAATTGATGGAGCTATCCAGTGGAGACCAATCTAAATAGGCAAGTGCAGTTAAGAAGTAAATACAACTTTCCAGTACAGCGCAATGTTATGAAAGCGATTTTCGTTAATAAGGCAGGGCAAATCCATCAATGAGGACCGAGATCGAGCCTATGACGCAACAAACAAACATAGAATACTTTGCTCCAGAAACTTGACCAATCGCTCAAATTAATAGGGGGGAAACTGAGCCACGAATTCATCGCACTTGGCAGAAACATAGATGTGGCGGTCGATCGCGAAACCGTATACAGCAAGCAAAGTGAAATTAAGAGGCGCGCGCGCGCACGTACGGTAGATTTGATGTAATCTTCGAGGGTCTTCTTGTAGCGCTCGTAGAGCTGCTTCGAGTAGTCGTGCGGCGGCTTCTGCGTGCACATGTTGAATATCGTCCTGCCGCAACGCAATTAGGTCAGATCGGGAGCCAAATCACCGGAAAAGGCGCGCGCGCGCAGGGGAAAGAGATGGATGGGAACGTACGTGTAGAGATGGATGTACTCCTGGGAGCTGAAGCTGACGCCGTCGACGCCGTGGAGGATGCGCTTGAGCCTGGCCACGCCGGCGTCCATGTCCCGCCACCCGGTCTCGAGCTCCACCGGCGTCGGCTCCATGCCGCCGGATAGGGGGATCCGAGGATGGGAGAGGAGAGGAGAGGAGAGGGAGATGGGATGGGAGAGGGTTTTGGGGTTTGGGCTCGCTTCGTGTTCTCCTAACCCTTGCGGGAAGGCGGAATAAATAGAGATCAACCGTAGAGACGAGGCGGGTTGGGGCAGGGCTCCCAAGGTCGGTTTCGTCTCATGTGAGGATGGTGGATTTGGAAATAGATCATCTGGCGGCGTGAGGCCGGTTATCCTTTCCTTTTTCTTGTTTCTCTTCCTCCTTCCTGACTTTGGGTGAATCCCTAGTGTCCTGGTAGATATGGGCCTTCGTGTAGGGGCCAGAGATGGCAAGACATCCTTCTTTTTTTAGCGAATCATGAATCATTCATGAATTAAACTGGTAGATAACTAAGAAGGCTGGGATACAGTTAATCCATAAGCAGCTTCATTAGCTAGCTGACCTACAAAGATAAGTTTGAAACTAAAAACATTCCGCTAAGACGAGTAGAAGCCTCTAGTGGGGCGACGCATCGTGTCCGGGGCGTCCGCGACGACGCAAATGCGGCGCAAATATGCGGCACGTTTGCGTCTCCGTGGACGCTGCGCGGTCGCGCCGAGCATCCGCTCGCTTCCACCACGAGCCCGCCTGGAAGCGACCTTGTATCAAGAACATTCGCGGACAGCGCTTCCGCTGTTAGCGCTTCCGCGTCTACGCCGCAGCCTTCACCTTCAATGTTGTGGCTGCCTGTTCTGCGTGCCAACTAGCGGGCGGTGGCTAGGCTTCTGCGCCGCCTTCAATGGCATCGTTTCCCGCGCGCGGCCGGCCTTAAAAGTCGACCGGCACAGTTCCTGCCCTCGTCTACACCTCCACTCCCACCTCCACCGTTGCGCGCCGCCGCAGCACCATGGGGAAGAAAAATAACGACTTCGAGGCGTCCGGCAGCGGCACCAAGAAGGGGGACTGGACGCAGAGGCTGCCTCTGCCCGTCAACGTGGGGAGGCTGATGCACGGGAACTGGACGCCGTGCGACGCCTGGTCGAGCGTGCAATTGCCTGGCGGCTGGCGGCTCAGCTACCGCTGGGTGCCCGTCCCTCCCGTGCCTGCGCGCGAGCCAGATAGGACCGTCGAGATCCAGCGAAGGAGGCGGTACCTGCCACCGGACCTCCGCGCCGATCCGGCGTACGCCATCGAGTCCGACAGTTGGCGCACGTATCTCGTGTCTGAGAGGGATCGGAGGAGGAGGGCAGGCTTCATGGGCAACAGGGACTTTTCCTTCAACCGTCCACCGCCGCCTCATCCTCGAAGACAACAGGCGCTGACGCGTGCACAGTACAACGATGACGATGATGACTACATCGAGGCGCTGGCGTACCACAACGAGGACAAGAACGACAGCGACGACTACGTCGCGATCGTCTTCCAGGAATGGCAGCTGGCCATGGCGGAGGGCCGCAAGTTTGAGTACCCGGACAACATGACGGACGACGAGATCACGAAGGTCGGCGTCCTTGATACGTCCCAAACGTATCTATAATTTCTTATGTTCCATGCTACTTTTATGATGATACTCACATGTTTTATACACATTATATGTCATTATTATGCATTTTCCGGCACTAACCTATTGACGAGATGCCGAAGAGCCAGTTGTTGTTTTCTGCTGTTTTTGGTTTCAGAAATCCTAGTAAGGAAATATTCTCGGAATTGGACGAAATCAACGCCCACAGGCCTATTTTTCCACGAAGCTTCCAGAAGACCGGAGGAGAGACGAAGTGGGGCCACGGGCGCCGCCACACTAGGGCGGCGCGGCCTAAGGGGGGCCTGCGCGGCCCTAGCGTGTGGGGCCCCCGTGACTCTCCCGACTCCGCCCTTCCGCCTACTTAAAGCCTCCGTCGCGAAACCCCCAGTACCGAGAGCCACGATACGGAAAACCTTCAAGAGACGCCGCCGCCGCCAATCCCATCTCGGGGGATTTAGGAGATCGCCTCCGGCACCTGCCGGAGAGGGGAATCATCTCCCGGAGGTCTCTTCATCGCCATGATCGCCTCCGGATCGATGTGTGAGTAGTTCACCCCTGGACTATGGGTCCATAGCGAGTAGCTAGATGGTTGTCTTCTCCTCATTGTGCTATCATGTTAGATCTTGTGAGCTGCCTATCATGATCAAGATCATCTATATGTAATCCTTCATGTTGTGTTTGTTGGGATCCGATGAATATTGAATATTATGTCAAGTTGATTATCAAACTATCATATATGTTATTTATGTTCTTGCATGCTCTCCGTTGCTAGTAGAGGCTCTGGCCAAGTTGATACTTGTGACTCCAAGGGGGAGTATTTATGCTCGATAGTGGGTTCATGCCTCCATTAAATCTGGGACAGTGACAGAAAGTTCTAAGGTTGTGGATGTGCTAGCTGTTGCCACTAGGGATAAAACATCGATGCTTTGTCTAAGGATATTTGTGTTGATTACATTACGCACGATACTTAATGCAATTGTCTCGTTGTTTACAACTTAATACCGGAAGGGGTTCGGATGATAACCTCGAAGGTGGACTTTTTAGGCATAGATGCATGCTTGGATAGCGGTCTATGTACTTTGTCGTAATGCTCGATTAAATCTCATAGTACTCATCATGATATATGTATGTGCATTGTTATGCCTTCTTTATTTGTCAATTGCCCAACTGTAATTTGTTCACCCAACATCTCGCTATCTTATGGGAGAGACACCACTAGTGAACTGTGGACCCCGGTCCTATTATTTACATCTGAAATACAATCTACCGCAATTGTTCTTTACTTGTTCTTCGCAAACAACCATCATCATCCACACTATACATCTAATCCTTTGTTTACAGCAAGCCGGTGAGATTGACAACCTCGCCGTTACGTTGGGGCAAAGTTCTGTGATTGTGTTGTGCAGGTTCCACGTTGGCGCCGGAATCCCTGGTGTTGCGCCGCACTACACTCCTCCGCCAACAACCTTCAACGTGCTTCTTGGCTCCTACTGGTTCGATAACCTTGGTTTCATACTGAGGGAAAACTTGCTGCTGTGCGCATCACACCTTCCTCTTGGGGTTCCCAACGGACGTGTCATCTACGCGCATCAAGACTGTTTTCTGGCGCCGTTGCCGGGGAGATCAAGACACGCTGCAAGGAGAGTCTCCACTTCCAATCTCTTTACTTTGTTTTTGTCTTGCTTTACTTTATTTACTGCTTTGTTTGCTGCATTATATCAAAAACACACAAAATTAGTTGCTAGCTTTACTTTATTTACTGTCTTGCTCTCTATATTAAAAACACAAAAAAATTAGTTACTTGCATTTACTTTATTTAGTTTGCTTTATTTACTACTGCTAAAAATGAGTAATCCGGAAGTTGAAGTTCGTTCCTTTAAGCAACAAGGGGAGAAAGTTTTAAAGATGCTTGGTATAGAATTAGCGATGCTCATCATAGGTGCATTAAGAAACACTCCACTATTATACTACTTAGGAACTTTTATGTTGGTATCTCTAGCTGGAATAGGTATGTTCTTGATACTCTTGCGGGAGGTAATTTCCTAGGCAATCCGGCTTTAGAAGCTAGTCGCATTATTGAGAGTCTAGTTGGAATACCACCTGTTAATGAAACTAAAATTGAAATCTCTCTTGAAGATGTTATGAAAAAGTTGGAGGCCATAGAGAAAGACCTTCCAAGTATTGAGACTAAATTGGGAATATTACTTAATAGCACTGATAAACTTGATAAATCTCTAGGTGGAATTAATGAGAGAATTGCTGTTTTAGAAACTTGTGCTACTCATGATAATCGAACCCATAGGATTAGTGAACTTGAAGAAGCTATGGGAACCTTGGGTTCAACTTTTTCTTCTCTTAAGTTTAAGGAGAAAGCTTATGTGGGTAAGGAGCAAAAGTTTATGTATGTCTCTAAAGTGCCTAAGCCAAAAAAAAACTATTATAGGCCTAAAATTGACAAAGCCCTTAGCACCACTACGGATGGGGGAGCATCTAAGATACCTATTGATGTTGATGCTTCATCTCTCGATAATACTTGATACACACTTTCTGCGCCTAGCTGAAAGGCGTTAAAGAAAAGCGCTTATGGGAGACAACCCATTATTTTACTTCTGCACTTTATTTTATATTTGAGTCTTGGAAGTTGTTACTACTGTAGCAACCTCTCCTTATCTTTATTTTAATGCATTGTTGTGCCAAGTAAAGTCTTTGATAGTAAAGCCAATACTAGATTTGGATTGCTGCGCAGGAACAGATTTCTTGTTGTAACGAATTTGAGCAGTAGTCTCTGTAGAAAAATCAAAAAAATCTGCCAATTTACGTGCGTAATCCTCAGATATGTACGCAACTTTCATTCAATTTGGGCATTTTCATCTGAGCAAGTCTGGTGCCACTTTAAAATTCATCTTTACGAACTGTTCTGTTTTGACAGATTCTGCCTTTTATTTCGCATTGCCTCTTTTGCTATGTTTGATGGATTTCTTTGTTCCATTAACTTTCAGTAGCTTTGAGCAATGTCCAGAAGTGTTAAGAATGATTATGTCACCTCTGAATACATGAATTATGCACTGACCCTCTAATGAGTTTGTTTCGAGTTTGGTGTGGAGGAAGTTTTCAAGGGTCAAGAGAGGAGGATGATACAATATGATCAAGAAGAGTGAAAAGTCTAAGCTTGGGGATGCCCCCGTGGTTCATCCCTGCATATTTTAAGAAGACTCAAGCGTCTAAGCTTGGGGATGCCCAAGGCATCCCTTCTTCATCGACAACTTATCAGGTTCCTCTAGTGAAACTATATTTTTATTCTGTCACATCTTATGTGCTTTACTTGGAGCGTCTGTTTGTTTTTATTTTTATTTTTGTTTGAATAAATCGGATCCTAGCATTCTTTGTTTGGGAGAGAGACACGCTCCGCTGTTTCGTATGAACACATATGTTCTTAGCTTCATCTTTAATGTTCATTGCGAAATTTGAACTATTTCATTCATTGCTATATGGTTGGAAACGGAAAATGCCGCATGTGGTAAATGGTAAAATATCTTGAATAATGTGATACTTGGCAATTATTGTGCTCATATAGATCATGTTTAAGCTCTTGCATCATGTACCTTGTACTCATTAATGAATAACTACATAGAGCTTGTTAAAATTTGGTTTGCATGATTGATCTCTAGAGTCTAGATATTTTCTGGTTGAGGTGTTTGAACAACAAGGAGACAATGTAAAGTCTTATAATAGCTACAATATGTTCATATGTGAGCTTTGCCGCACCTTTTATACTTGAGTTTGCTTCAAACAACCTTGCTAGCCTAGCCTTGTATTGAGAGGAATTCTTCTCGTGCATCCAAATCCTTGAGCCAATAACCATGCCATTTGTGTCCACCATACCTACCTACCACATGGTATTTCTCCGCCATTCCAAAGTACATTACTTGAGTGCTACCTTTAAAATTTCTATTCTTTACCTTTGCAATATATAGCTCATGGGACAAATAGCCTTAAAAACTATCGTGGTGAAGAATATGTACTTATGTGTCTTATTTCTTAATAAGTTGCTTGTTGAGCGGTAACCATGTTTCTGGGGACGCCATCAACTCTTTTACCTTTGTTGAATATCATGTGAGTTGCTATGCATGTTCATCTTGTGTGAAGTAAGGGCGGTTCTCACAATCATATGGTTTGAGTATGCATACTGTTAGAGAAGAACATTGGGCCGCTAACTAAAGCCATGATTCATGGTGGAAGTTTCAGTGTGGACAATTAATCCTCAATCTCTTATGAGAATATTAATCGTTGTTGAATGCTTATGCATTAAAGAGGAGTCCATTATATGTTGTCTATGTTGTCCCGGTATGGATGTCTAAGTTGAGAATAATCAAAAGCGAGAAATCCAATGCGAGCTTTCTCCTTAGACCTTTGTACATGCGGCATAGAGGTACCCCTTTGTGACACTTGGTTGAAACATATGCTATGCAATGATAATCCGTGTTAATCCAAGCTAATTAGGACAAGGTGCGAGCACTATTAGTATACTATGCATGAGGCTTGCAACTTATGGGATATCTTATACATAACACATATGCTTTATTACTACCGTTGACAAAATTGTTTCTTGTTTTCAAAATGAAAAGCTCTAGCACAAATATAGTAATCAATGTTTCCCTCTGCGAAGGGCCTATCTTCTACTTTATTGTTGAGTCAGTTTGCCTATTCTTTCTATCTTAGAAGCAAACACTTGTATCAACTGTGTGCATTGATTCTTACATGTTTACTTATTGCACTTGTTATATTACTTTGTGTTGACAATTATCCATGAGATATATATGTTGAAGTTGAAAGCAACCGCTGAAACTTTATCTTCCTTTGTGTTGCTTCAATGATTTTACTTTGAATTTATTGCTTTATGAGTAACTCTTATGCAAGTCTTATTGATGCTTGTCTTGAAAGTATTATTCATGAAAAGTCTTTTCTATATGATTCATTTGTTTACTCATTATCTTCATCATTGCTTCGAATCGCTGCATTCATCTCATATGCTTTACAATAGTATGATCAAGATTATGATAGCATGTCACTTCAGAAATTATCTTTGTTATCGTTTACCTACTCGAGGGCGAGTAGGAACTAAGCTTGGGGATGCTTGATACGTCCCAAACGTATCTATAATTTCTTATGTTCCATGCTACTTTTATGATGATACTCACATGTTTTATACACATTATATGTCATTATTATGCATTTTCCGGCACTAACCTATTGACGAGATGCCGAAGAGCCGATTGCTTCGTTTTCTGCTGTTTTTGGTTTCAGAAATCCTAGTAAGGAAATATTCTCGGAATTGGACGAAATCAACGCCCAGAGGCCTATTTTTCCACGAAGCTTCCAGAAGACCGGAGGAGAGACGAAGTGGGGCCACGGGGCGCCGCCACACTAGGGCGGCGCGGCCTAAGGGGGGCCCGTGCGGCCCTAGCGTGTGGGGCCCCCGTGACTCTCCCGACTCCGCCCTTCCGCCTACTTAAAGCCTCCATCGCGAAACCTCCAGTACCGAGAGCCACGATACGGAAAACCTTCCAGAGACACCGCCGCCGCCAATCCCATGTCGGGGGATTCAGGAGATCGCCTCCGGCACCCTGCCGGAGAGGGGAATCATCTCCCGGATGTCTCTTCATCGCCATGATCGCCTCCGGATCGATTCACCCCTGGACTATGGGTCCATAGCAGTAGCTAGATGGTTGTCTTCTCCTCACTGTGCTATCATGTTAGATTTTGTGAGCTGCCTATCATGATCAAGATCATCTATCTGTAATCCTTCATGTTGTGTTTGTTGGGATCCGATGAATATTGAATACTATGTCAAGTTGATTATCAAACTATCATATATGTTATTTATGTTCTTGCATGCTCTCCGTTGCTAGTAGAGGCTCGGCCAAGTTGATACTTGTGACTCCAAGAGGGAGTATTTATGCTCGATAGTGGGTTCATGCCTCCATTAAATCTGGGACAAGTGATGAAAGTTCTAAGGTTGTGGATGTGTTGTTGCCACTAGGGATAAAACATCGATGCTTTGTTTAAGGATATTTGTGTTGATTACATTACGCACCATACTTAATGCAATTGTCTCGTTGTTTACAACTTAATACCGGAAGGGGTTCGGATGATAACCTCGAAGGTGGACTTTTTAGGCATAGATGCATGCTGGATAGCGGTCTATGTACTTTGTCGTAATGCCCCGATTAAATCTCATAGTACTCATCATGATATATGTATGTGCATTGTTATGCCTTCTTTATTTGTCAATTGCCCAACCGTAATTTGTTCACCCAACATCTGCTATCTTATGGGAGAGACACCACTAGTGAACTATGGACCCCGGTCCTATTCTTTACATCCGAAATACAATCTACTGCAATTGTTCTTTACTGTTCTTCGCAAACAACCATCATCATCCACACTATACATCTAATCCTTTGTTTACAGCAAGCCGGTGGGATTGACAACCTCACTGTTACGTTGGGGAAAAGTTCGGTGATTGTGTTGTGCAGGTTCCACGTTGGCGCCGGAATCCCTGGTGTTGCGCCGCACTACACTCCTCCGCCAACAACCTTCAACGTGCTTCTTGGCTCCTACTGGTTCGATAACCTTGGTTTCTTACTGAGGTAAAACTTGCTGTTGTGCGCATCACACCTTCCTCTTGGGGTTCCCAACGGACGTGTCATCTACGCGCATCAGTCCTCGTCTCCGAGAACGACTGACCTGTGTAGCCACCGCTGCCCCGGTACGCCACCGGCTTCATGCCATCGGGCGTGTCGGAGGATGATGTTGGAGATATGCCCAAGAGGCAATAATAAAGTGGTTATTATATATATCTTTGAGTTTATGATAAATGTTTGCATACCATGCTATAATTGTATTAACCGAAACATTGGTACATGTGTGTTATGTAAACAACAAGGAGTCCCTAGTAATCCTCTTGTATAACTAGCTTGTTGATTAATAGATGATCATAGTTTCATTATCATGAACATTGGATGTTATTAATAACAAGGTTATGTCATTGATGAATAATGATGTAATGGACATACACCCAAATAAGCGTAGCATATGATCACGTCATTAAGTTCTATTTGCTATAAGCTTCCGATACATAGTTACCTAATCCTTCGACCATGAGATCATGTAAATCACTTATATTGGAAGGGTACTTTGATTACATCAAACGCCACTGCGTAAATGGGTGGTTATAAAGGTGGGATTAAGTATTCGGAAAGTATGAGTTCAGGCATATGGATCAAGAGTGGGATATTGTCCATCCCGATGACGGATATATATACTTTGGGCCCTCTCGGTGGAATGTCGTCTAATTAGCTTGCAAGCATATGAATGGTTCATAAGAGATGACATACCACGGTACGAGTAAATAGTACTTGTCAGGAGACGAGGTTGAACGAGGTATAGAGATACCGATGATCAAACCTCCACTAGTAGGAAAACCTTATAGGCGAAGCTTAGTTCTGTGGCGCACCGTTTTGAATGCGCCACAGAAACTTATTTTGTGGCGCACCAGGAAGTGTGCGCCACAAAAATAGCTTATTTTTGTGGCGCACGGCTGAACCGTGCGCCACAGAAATTATGTGGGGCCCACATTCTACCACCACGAATTATTAGGGTAGGTATTTCTGTGGCGCACAATGCTTTCTGCGCCACAGAAATAACTATTTATGTGGCGCACTGACTCTGGTGCGCCACAGAAGTAGTTGATTCTGTGGTGCACTTGTGCTGGTGCGCCACTGAAATAGGGTAAGTTATATCATCCCCGTACCCCTCCCCTCCCCTCCCCTCCCCACGCCCGTACGTTCACCTCCGCGCGCCTCTCCCCTCTCCCCCGCCGCCGCCGCCATGGTCGTCGCCGTCACCGTCGCCGCCGCCGCCTCCTTCCTCCGCGAGGGCCGCATGCCGCCACGCTCCACCCATCCCCGCCACCTGCAGCACAAGCCGCTGCGGCGTGGAGGAGGAGGGGCCGCCGCATGGAGGAGGAGGGGCCGGCTCCGCGTCAAGGAGGAGGAGCCGCCACGTCTTCCTCCTCCTCCACCCCTGCCGTCGTCGTCAACCTCCTCCTCCACCCCTATCGTCGGTGAGCTCCACCTCTCCCCTCCCCTCCCTCTTCCTCTACCCCTGCTCTGGATGTGTTCATGTTGTGCTCTGGATGTTGTGCTCGATCCGGATGCTCTTGTGCTGCCGTTGTTCTCTCGGATGTTGATGCTGCTCCGGACAAAATTACAGAGAGGATGATGTTGTGCTCGATCCGGATGTTGTTGTGCCGCTGTTGTGGTCATCATGAATAAAAACAGTCCAACATTCTTTTTGTTTTACTCGTGATGTTAGCTATATATTATTTCTATGCTCTGCCCGTGATGCTTGTGTTTGTGTTGTTGTAAGTTTGGAGCAAGCAGCTGGCATGGCATGTGAGAGAGAGCATGAGAGAGTTCTTGGGGGCAGAGATGATGGCAACATCAAGCACCGGTCCCGCATTGGTCCCGCTTTGAATTAGTAAGATCAAGTAGTGGCTTGAGTTCCTGTTGGTAACCAATACCAACAGAGAGCTACTTCATTTTAAGTAGAATTTCTTTTAAGGACTCTAGCTAGATTAGAGGGGAAAAAGATTGCTGGTTTGTTGCCTATGATAATGGATCATCAAATGTTTCCCTTTGTCCCTGGTTGCCTCCTTAATTGATGCCTTATGATCCAAATGATCCAAGTCCCTTGCATGATCCCATTTGTCCCTAATGTTGCTTAAGATGAATAAATTCCCTCTAATCACCATTTGGAGATCAAGACTAGTTCTTGATATCCATTAGCTAGACTCCAATATTAAAAATGTCTCCCAAATATGGAGACAAACATTTTAACATTACCCCAATGTTATTTCTCTCAAATGGACAGTTTCGATGGTATGCTTGCTCCTCACCGTACATTATCAATTCCCTACCGATCCTAAGTACCCATGAATATCTCGGTGGTGTTCTTCTCGTCGTTTAGTTATCGTCAACACATGTGTTTGCATGTGTGTGTGAGCTGCTTGTAGTGTCACTTGACTATTCAAGTTTCAATGTTGGTTACTTTTCCTCTAGTGCAAGAAATGGTTGAGCAGATGTTTATCCACTCGTTGGCCTTTATTCTTGGTAGCTCAAAGTGTCATGCACTTACCGGATCATCGAATGTTTCCCTTTGTCCCTGGTTAATTGCCTCCTTAATTGATGCCTTATGATCCAAATTACTATATTATTGGATTGAGTGATATGGCTACTCGCTTGTTTGCTCTCCAAATTACCAAGTGATGAATATATAATCCCTTTGGAGCATCTGCCCCATGCTATATATGTGTATTTGACCATGCTTATGATGGATTTCTTTTAAGGACTCTAGCTAGATTAGAGGGGAAAAAGTTGCTGCTTTGTTGCCTATGATAATGGATCATCAAATGTTTCCCTTTGTCCCTGGTTGCCTCCTTAATTGATGCCTTATGATCCAAATGACCCAAGTCCCTTGCATGATCCCATTTGTCCCTAATGTTGCTTAAGATGAATAAATTCCCTCTAATCACCATTTGGAGATCAAGACTAGTTCTTGATTTCCATTAGCTAGACTCCAATATTAAATTCCCTCTAATCACCATTTCTTGTTGGCTTTGATGAAAATAGAGATATCCACAAGTAGGGGATCATGTAAATGAAAGCCATTGTGGTATCCTTTGAAGAAAATGGACTGTTTCGATGGTTTTAAAAGGCTAGGTGGTGCTAGGTGATTAAGTTGGCTACCAAGACTTGTCTCATCCGGTTAGCTGGGATATGCTATGTGTTGTTGCTTGTTTAGGCATATCTATCACTTACTGGATTTACCTGGTTCTTGATTGGCCTCTCTTTAGCAGCATCACTTGGTCTATATACCAAGTGATGAATAATCCCTTTGGAGCATCTCGCTCCATGCATGCTATGTGTGTTTGAGCATCTTGACTTATGTCACCATGGTTGCTGGTTTGTTGGTGTTTTTGTACTTGCCGATGATTAGATGGTTGGTCGATCACTCGTACACTCGGGGGTGGAGCAAGTGAGCCTGGTGTGATGGCACAAGTATCAATATTTTGTGCATCCTACCTGGCCTCACTTACTCCATCCCTGGATGTTAATAGTTGTTTCGACCAACAAAGTATGACGCATTCCATTTAGTTCATACTAGCTAGCTACTTCTTAATTGCATTGGCCTTTTTTCCATTTTAGTGCCGATGATTAAATTGTTTGGTCACTTGTACACTCTGGGGTGGGGCCAGTGAGCCTGGTGCGATGGCACAAATATCAATCTCTTGTGCATCCTACCTGGCCTCACTGACCCCATCCCGGAATGTTAATATTTTTTTCGACCAACAAAGTATGAGGCATATGATATCTAGTTGAGATACCACTTGGCTCTTTCTTCCATTTTAGTGCCGATGATTAGAATGTTTGGTCACCTATACGCCGCAATATACTTTGTAGACGGGCCACCCTTTCCCCGGCCGCCGTTCCGTGAACGAGTCTTTGACGAGACAACAACGCCGACCTGCCTCTCTGGCGCATCACCACTTTTCTTCTCTCGCCGTCCAGTACGTGAACGAGTCCTTAATACAAAGATGGTGCCAGCCTCCCTAGCATCATGCCGACCCCTGTTGTCGTGCTTCAGGCCGTGTCTCACGCGCCTCGCACTCTTCGCCTTTTTGCCCGGTGAACGAATAGACTAATTGTTGGAATAAGGAAGCCGATGACGGCCGATCGCAATTTAATCTTGCTACCGGCCGTCATCGGTTTCCTTATTGCAACGATCAGTCTATTGGTTCACCGGGCAAGAAGGCGAACAGAGGCAGGCGCGGGACACACGGCCCGAAGCGCGCAACACGGCCCGGCATAATGCCGGGCAGGCCGGCACGGTCTTTGCATCAAGGACTCGTTCACCGGACGGCGAGGGACCGCCGTGGTTCTCGCGCCGGAGAGGCAGATCGGCGTCGTTGTGTCGTCAAGCACCCGTTCACGGAACGGCGGCCGGGGAAAGGGGGCCCTTCTGCAAAGTATACTGCGGTGTATACTACAACTATGGTTTCTGACCATAGTATTTGTGCTGACCAACAATGTATGAGGCACTTATTCCATTTTGTCATTCCATTTGCTTTGAGATTTTCAAAATGCCGATGATTAAAATGTTTGGTCACCGTACACTCGGGGGCGGCGTAAGTGAGCCTGGTAAGATAGCACAAATATCAATCTCTTGTGCATCGGACTTGGTCTCACTTACGCCGTCCCTGAATGTTAATATTTGTGTTGACCAACAATGTATGAGGCATTTATTCCATTTCTCTTGTGCATCGGACTTGTTGGTCTCACTTTCTTCCATTTTCATCATAGTAGCAAGTGGATGAAGACCCCGATGCAAGCGAGCCTGGTGGGTAGAGATGAGGGAGCAAAGGAGGAACCGGATGAAGACTACTTTGTATCTCGAAATTGTGAATTTTGTATGAATTAAGAGTTGTATGCAAAACATTTGACACTTGCCACTATATATGTATCTCGATCGGGATCTAAGTAATGTGATGATGATGTCTATGTTATATCTGTGCAATGTACATGATATTTATATTATATCTGAATGTTGCTGTATATAACCTATATATTGATGTCTATAAACTGCATGTGTATAGCAGGCAGCACAAAATCGTGTATAATACAAGCAAATTCTGTGGCGCACTGAAAACCAATTCTGTGGCGCACGCTTTTCTGTGGCGCACCTAGGAACGAGTGCGCCACGTAAACCTTAATTCTCGTGGCGCATGGGCCGGTGCGCCACAGAAACCTTATTTTTGTGGCGAAGTTTCTGTGGCGCACCTCCCGTGCGCCACAGAAGCCTATTTTTGTGCGCCACTGATGAGGCTTTTCCTACTAGTGCTCGGACAAGTTATATATCGCGTGACAAAGGGAATCGGTATCATATTGATACGTCTCCAACGTATCTATAATTTCCGATGTTCCATGCTTGTTTTATGACGATACCAACATGTTTTGTTCACACTTTATATCATTTTTATGCGTTTTCCGGAACTAACCTATTGACGAGATGCCGAAAGGCCAGTTGCTGTTTTCTGTTGTTTTTGGTTTCAGAAATCCTAGTAACGAAATATTCTCGGAATCGGACGAAATCAACGCCCAAGTTCCTATTTTCATCGGAAGCATCCATAACACCCGGGAAGGACCAGAGGGGAGCCCTGGGGGCCCCACACCACACCCCGGCGCGGCCAAGGGGGGCGCGCCCCTAGGGTGTGGGCCCCCGCAGACCCTCCGACTCCGATTCTTCGCCTATTTAAGCCGTCGTGACCTAAAACTTCGATACCAATTGACGAAACTCCGTAAAGACTCCGGGGCGCCGCCACCGTCGCGAAACTCCAATCCGGGGGACAGAACTCTGTTCCGGCACCCCGCCGGACGGGGAAGTGCCCCCGAAGGCTTCTCCATCGACACCGCTGCCATCTCCATCGCCATCTTCATCACCGCTGCTGCTCCCATGAGGAGGGAGTAGTTCTCCATCGAGGCTCGGGGCTGTACCGGTAGCTATGTGGTTAATCTCTCTCCATGTACTTCAATACAATGATCTCATGAGCTGCTTTACATGATTGAGATTCATATGAGTTTTGTATCACAATTCATCTATGTGCTACTCTAGTGATGTTATTAAAGTAGTTCTATTCCTCCTGCACGTGTGTAAAGACGACAGTGTGTACACCGTGTTAGTACTTGGTTTATGCTATGATCATGATCTCTTGTAGATTGCGAAGTTAACTATTGCTATGATAATATTGATGTGATCTATTCCTCCTACATATGCATGAAGGTTACAAGTGTGCATGCTATGCTAGTACTTGGTTTAGTCTCGTTGATCTATCTTACACTAAAGGTTACTAAAACATGAGCATTATTGTGGAGCTTGTTAACTCCGGCATTGAGGGTTCGTGTAATCCTACGCAATGTGTTCATCATCCAACAAAAGTGTAGAGTATGCATTTATCTATTCTCGTTATGTGATCAATGTTGAGAGTGTCCACTAGTGAAAGTGTAATCCCTAGGCCTTGTTCCTAAATATCGCTATCGCCGCTTGTTTACTGTTTTATCACGTTACTCGCTGCGTTACTATCGCTACCATATTACCACCATCAACTACACGCCGTTACTACTGCTCATATTTATTCATACCACCCGTATTTCACTATCTCTTCGCCGAACTAGTGCACCTATTAGGTGTGTTGGGGACACAAGAGACTTCTTGCTTTGTGGTTGCAGGGTTGCATGAGAGGGATATCTTTGACCTCTTCCTCCCCGAGTTCGATAAACCTTGGGTGATCCACTTAAGGGAAAACTTGCCGCTGTTCTACAAACCTCTCGCTCTTGGGGGCCCAACACTCGTCTACAGTGAAAGGAGGGGGAACGTAGACATCAAGCTATTTTCCGGCGCCGTTGCCGGGGAGGAAAGGTAAAAGGTACTCACACTCCGGACCTCGGCTACCAAGCTATTTTCCGCCATTGTAAGTACTCGAAGCTATTTCCTTTAGATCCCGCAATTGCAACTTTTTGTTTCTTGTTTACACTAGTTAGGCATAATGGAAAACAACAAAAAAATTGGTGAGCTTTTTAGTCTTTTTCCTGATTTAGAATTGTTTGATTCGAAAATTAAAAAACCTATGGAACCTTATTTGCATGCTAGTAGCGATGTTATTAGTATGAATGCAATTACCGCTAATGCTATGAAGAAGTCTAAGCTTGGGGAAGCTAGTTTTTGTGGTCTTTTTAGCTTCCCATCTTTAGGGGAGAAAATTTGTTCCGATAATGCTTTATCTCCCATATGCGATACCGCTAATGATGCTCCCGATATTTTGAATCCACCCGCCGAAAGTATTCCGTATAAAATACCTATGAAAATTATTGAACGTGTTATGGACAATCACTATAAAGGGGATGGAACCGTCCATCCCAGAGATCATTTACTGTTTTTGCACGAATTATGTGGGTTATTCAAGTGTGCAGGTATCTCTATGGATGAAGTGAGGAAGAAGCTATTCTCTGTTTCGCTGTCTGGTAAAGCGGCGCATTGGTATAAATTATTGGAGAATAGACATTCTCTTGGTTGGGAGGAAATTGCATCTCTCTTTATTCTAAATTTTATCCTCCGCATGAAGTGCATATTGATAGGAATTATATTTATAACTTTTATCCTCGTGATGGAGAGAGTGTTTCTCAAGCGTGGGGGAGATTGAAATCTCTAATGCTCAAATGTCCCATTCATGAGCTCCCCCGTAATGTTATTGTTAACAATTTTTATGCGAGACTTTCAGGACAACACAAGGACTATCCGGACGCGTGTTCGGGGGATCTTTCACAAGCAAGGAGGTTGAAGCTAGGTGGGATCTTCTTGATCGGATTGAGGACAACGCCGAAGGATGGGAGAACGACAAAGGTAAAGAGTCAGTATAAATTATGATTATGAATGCATTGAAGCTTTTATGGATACCGATAAATTTCGAAATATGAGTGCTACTTATGGTCTTGACTCTCAAGTTGTTGCAAATCTTTATAAATCCTTTGCTTCTCATTTTGAACCGCCTAAGAAGAATTTTGATAAGTATCATGAACCTTTTAAAGAGGCTTGCATGAAGAATGAAATTGTTGTTAATTATTGCCATAAGCATGCTCAAACTCCTAAGAGTGCTATTTCCTATAAGCATGTTAATTTTTGTGGAATACATAGACCTTGTGGGATTAATCAAATCAAAGATGAATATTGTATCCATCATGCTAATGAAAAAACTAGAAAGTGGTTTAGAGCTCTAGATGATCTTGGTAAAAAAGTTTGTTCCCTCTATCCTTTTATTTGTGAAGTTTGCCATGAAGTGGGTCATTTTAATTTTCAATGCTCCTCCAATGATAATTTGAACCCAATGAGTGCTGCAAATTTGTATTGTGATGATGAAATTACTCCTAATCAGCATGATGAACTTACTTTATTTTTGGGGTGTGAAGAACTGTCGAGAAAAATTTCTTTGTTACATATGAGTGATCTTGATATTAATGATGTCCTGCATGGGTGTTTTTCTTATTGCATTGATAATAGCCATACAAATACTTACATACAAAATATTTTAGAAGATGACACCTTGCCAAAATATGATAGGACCGCTGTGTGTTTTCAACTAATTAACGAAAAGAAGGGATCCTCCCAAGTTTCTTCTATTGTTTCTGAAAGTAAATCAGGTTATGCGGACAAGCCACCCTTCAAGCCTCTTCTTCCTGAAGAAGGGAACGAGGAGAAGGAAGAGAAAAAGAAGAAGAAGGGAATGAAGAAGAAGAAGAAGAAGAAGAAGAAGAAGAAGAAGGGGAATAAAAAGAAAGAGGTAACATCATATCCCCGCGTATATGAGATAACAATAGGTAACCGTAAGTATGTTGCTCCTAATGATTATTGTGATAATGAATCTGAATATGATGATCTTCTTATGCCCTTTACATACATTAGCAATCATGATTTGAATGAGCACACTACTTTTGATATTGCAAATCTCTGGGAAACTAATTCTGAAAATGATGATGATAATAATTGCCATAGTGTCAAGTACTATCCATGCTTCCTCCCATAATGATATAGAAAGCTCTAAGCTTGGGGAAGAGGTGTTTGCAAATCCTTTAGCTACTGGTCATTATGTTCTTGATACATCTCCTTCTAATAACAATAATGGTGTGGACACGTGATAAACCGATTGTGAAGGATAACTATTCTATTTCTTATGATGACACTATGCCTCGGATCTCTAATGATTATTATAAAGAATGCTATGATATAGGTTCTAACTATCCTTATGAAACTTGTCATAGTCATGATTGGATTACCAAAAACAATCCCCTTAATAGGCAACTTGTTTACCATGTTCAAATTCTTGATAATAATCTTGCTCCAATTACTATTAATGAGAATAACTCTTCTTATGCCAAATTTAATGATACTTCTATGCATATGAACCATGATAAGAATGTTTTAAGTGATGGGTATATTGTTGATTTCATCAATGATGCTACTGAAAGTTATTATGAGAGAGGGAAATATGGTTATATGCATCTTAATAATATTAAGTTTCCCTCTTTATGTTGAGAATCTTGAAGTTACTCATGTTTTATCCTCTTATGCTTGTCACTTTGCTCTTCATGAATTCATTTGTGTACAAGATTCCTCTTCATAGGAAGCATGTTAGACTTAAATTTGTTTTGAATTTGCCTCTTGAAGCTCTCTTTTGCTTCAAATACTATTTCCTGCGAATGGATTATTAAAACCGTTGAGCCCATCTTAATGGCTATAAAGAAAGAACTTCTTGGGAGATAACCCATGTGTTATTTTGCTACAGTACTTTGTTTTATATTTGTGTCTTGGAAGTTGTTTACTACTGTAGCAACCTCTCCTTATCTTAGTTTTGTGTTTTGTTGTGCCAAGTAAAGTCTTTGATAGTAAAGTAAGTACTAGATTTGGATTACTGCGCAGTAAACAGATTTCTTTGCTGTCACGAATCTGGGTCTAATTCTCTGTAGGTAACTCAGAAAATTATGCCAATTTACGTGAGTGATCCTCAGATATGTACGCAACTTTCATTCAATTTGAGCATTTTCATTTGAGCAAGTCTGGTGGCCTAATAAAATCTATCTTTACGGACTGTTCTGTTTTTGACAGATTCTGCCTTTTATTTCGCATTGCCTCTTTTGCTATGTTGGATGAATTTCTTTGATCCATTAATGTCCAGTAGCTTTATGCAATGTCCAGAAGTGTTAAGAATGATTGTGTCACCTCTGAACATGTTAATTTTTATTGTCCACTAACCCTCTAATGAGTTGTTTCGAGTTTGGTGTGGAGGAAGTTTTCAAGGGTCAAGAGAGGAGGATGATATACTATGATCAAGGAGAGTGAAAGCTCTAAGCTTGGGGATGCCCCGGTGGTTCACCCCTGCATATTCTAAGAAGACTCAAGCGTTTAAGCTTGGGGATGCCCAAGGCATCCCCTTCTTCATCGACAAATTATCGTGTTCCTTCTCTTGAAACTATATTTTTATTCGGCCACATCTTATGTACTTTACTTGGAGCGTCTGTTTGTTTGTTTCTATTTTTGTTTGTGTTTGAATAAATTGGATTACATCATGCTTGTGTGGGAGAGAGATCACGCTCCGCTGGTTCATATGAACACATGTGTTCTTAGCTCATAATATTCATGGCGAAGTTTCCTCTTCGTTAAATTGTTATATGGTTGGAATTGGAAAATGATACATGTAGTAATTGCTATAATGTCTTGGGTAATGTGATACTTGGCAATTGTTGTGCTCATGTTTAAGCTCTTGCATCATATACTTTGCACCTATTAGTGAAGAATACATAGAGCATGCTAAATTTTGGTTTGCATAATTGGTCTCTCTAAAGTCTAGATAATTTCTAGTATTGAGTTTTGAACAACAAGGAAGACGGTGTAGAGTCTTATAATGTTTTCAATATGTCTTTTATGTGAGTTTTGCTGCACTAGTTCATCCTTGTGTTTGTTTCAAATAAGCCTTGCTAGCCTAAACCTTGTATCGAGAGGGAATACTTCTCATGCATCCAAAATACTTGAGCCAACCACTATGCCATTTGTGTCCACCATATCTACCTATACTACATGGTATTTTCCCGCCATTCCAAAGTAAATTGCTTGAGTGCTACCTTTAAAATTCCATCATTCACCTTTGCAATATATAGCTCATGGGACAAATAGCTTAAAAACTATTGTGGTATTGAATATGTAATTATGCACTTTATCTCTTATTAAGTTGCTTGTTGTGCGATAACCATGTTTATCGGGGAACGCCATCAACTCATTGTTGAATTTCATGTGAGTTGCTATGCATGTTCGTCTTGTCTGAAGTAAGGGCGATCTACACTGAGTTGAATGGTTTGAGCATGCATATTGTGAGAGAAGAACATTAGGCCGCTAACTAAAGCCATGATTCATGGTGGAAGTTTCAGTTTTGGACAAATATCCTCAAGTCTCTAATGAGAAAAGAATTAATTGTTGTCAAATGCTTAAAGCATTAAAAGAGGAGTCCATTATCTCGTTGTCTATGTTGTCCCGTATGGATGTCTAAGTTGAGAATAATCAAAAGCGAGAAATCCAAATGCGAGCTTTCTCCTTAGACCTTTGTACAGAGCGGCATAGAGGTACCCCTTTGTGAAACTTGGTTAAAGCATATGTATTGCGGTGATAATCCAGGTAGTCCAAGCTAATTAGGACAAGGTGCGGGCACTATTGGTACACTATGCATGAGGCTTGCAACTTATAAGATATAATTTACATGATGCATATGCTTTATTACTACCGTTGACAAAATTGTTTCATGTTTTCAAAATCAAAGCTCTAGCACAAATATAGCAATCGATGCTTTTCCTCTATGAAGGACCATTCTTTTACTTTCAATGTTGAGTCAGTTCACCTATTTCTATCCACCTCAAGAAGCAAACACTTGTGTGAACTATGCATTGATTCTTACATACTAGCTTATTGCATTTGTTATATTGCTTTGCATTGACAACTATCCATGAGATATACATGTTACAAGTTGAAAGCAACCGCTGAAACTTAATCTTCCATAGTGTTGCTTCAATGTCTCTACTAAGAATTTATTGCTTTATGAGTAACTCTTATGCAAGACTTATTGATGCTTGTCTTGAAAGTACTATTCATGAAAAGTCTTTGCTATATGATTCAATTGTTTACTCATTGCATTAACATTGTTTTGAATCGCTGCATTCATCTTATATGCTTTACAATAGTATGATTAAGATTATGTTGGTAGCATGTCACCTCGTAAATTATCTTTTATCGTTTACCTACTCGAGGACGAGTAGGAACTAAGCTTGGGGATGCCGATACGTCTCCAACGTATCTATAATTTCCGATGTTCCATGCTTGTTTTATGACGATACCAACATGTTTTGTTCACACTTTATATCATTTTTATGCGTTTTCCGGAACTAACCTATTGACGAGATGCCGAAAGGCCAGCTTGTCGTTTCTCGCTGTTTTTGGTTTCGTAAATCCTAGTAACGAAATATTCTCGAATCGGACGAAATCAACGCCCAAGTTCCTATTTTCATCGGAAGCATCCATAACACCCGGAAGGACCGGAGGGGAGCCCCGGGGGCCCCACACCACACCCCGGCGCGGCCAAGGGGGGCGCGCCCCCTAGGGTGTGGGCCCCCGTAGACCCTCCGACTCCGATTCTTCGCCTATTTAAGCCGTCGTGACCTAAAACTTCGATACCAATTGACGAAACTCCGTAAAGACTCCGTGGGCGCCGCCACCGTCGCGAAACTCCAATCCGGGGACGGAACTCTGTTCCGGCACCCGCCGGGACGGGGAAGTGCCCCCGAAGGCTTCTCCATCGACACCGCTGCCATCTCCATCGCCATCTTCATCACCGCTGCCGCTCCCATGAGGAGGGAGTAGTTCTCCATCGAGGCTCGGGGCTGTACTCGGTAGCTATGTGGTTAATCTCTCTCCATGTACTTCAATACAATGATCTCATGAGCTGCTTTACATGATTGAGATTCATATGAGTTTTGTATCACAATTCATCTATGTGCTACTCTAGTGATGTTATTAAAGTAGTTCTATTCCTCCCGCACGTGTGTAAAGACGACAGGTGTGTACACCGTGTTAGTACTTGGTTTATGCTATGATCATGATCTCTTGTAGATTGCGAAGTTAACTATTGCTATGATAATATTGATGTGATCTATTCCTCCTACATATGCATGAAGGTTACAAGTGTGCATGCTATGCTAGTACTTGGTTTAGTCTGTTGATCTATCTTACACTAAAGGTTACTAAAACATGAGAATTATTGTGGAGCTTGTTAACTCCGGCATTGAGGGTTCGTGTAATCCTACGCAATGTGTTCATCATCCAACAAAAGTGTAGAGTATGCATTTATCTATTCTCGTTATGTGATCAATGTTGAGAGTGTCCACTAGTGAAAGTGTAATCCCTAGGCCTTGTTCCTAAATATCGCTATCGCTGCTTGTTTACCGTTTTACCGTGTTACTACCGCTGCGTTACTATCGCTACCATATTACCACCATCAACTACACGCCGTTACTATCGCTCATATTTATTCATACCACCCGTATTTCACTATCTCTTCGCCGAACTAGTGCACCTATTAGGTGTGTTGGGGACACAAGAGACTTCTTGCTTTGTGGTTGCAGGGTTGCATGAGAGGGATATCTTTGACCTCTTCCTCCCTGAGTTCGATAAACCTTGGGTGATCCACTTAAGGGAAAACTTGCTGCTGTTCTACAAACCTCTGCTCTTGGGGGCCCAACACTGTCTACAGGAAAGGAGGGGGAACGTAGACATCACATATGTAAATAGTTCAATCGATCACTAAGTCATCGTTGAATATGTGGGAGCCATTATGGATCTCCAGATCCCGCTATTGGTTATTGGTCGGAGAGAGGTCTCAACCATGTCTGCATAGTTCACGAACCGTAGGGTGACACACTTAAGGTTTGATGTCGTTTAAGTAGATATGGAATATGAAATGGAGTTCGAAGTTTTGTTCGGAGTCTCGGATGGGATCCAGGGCATCACGAGGAGTTCCGGAATGGTCCGGAGAATAAGATTCATGTATAGGAAGTCATTTTCCAAGTTTGAAAATGATCCGGTGCATTTATGGAAGGTTCTAGAAGGTTCTAGAAAAGTCCGAAAGAAATCACCATGGAAGGTGGAGTCCCGGAGGGACTCCACCTAGCATGGCCGGCCAGCCTAAGGAGGAAGAGTCCCAGGTGGACTCCACCTCATGGTGGCCGGCCGCCCCCCCCCAAGGAAGGGGTGGGAGTCCCACCTTGAGTAGGAGTCCCACCTTGGGTAGGTTTCCCACCTTATGACAAGTTTTGTGTTGGGGTCTTATTCGAAGACTTGTAGTCCAACTCTTGGGGGTTCCACCTATAAAAAGAGGGACAAGGGTGTTGGAGATATGCCCAAGAGGCAATAATAAAGTGGTTATTATAATATCTTTGTGTTTATGGTAAATGTTTGCATACCATGCTATAATTGTATTAACCGAAACATTGATACATGTGTGTTATGTAAACAACAAGGAGTCCCTAGTAAGCCTCTTGTATAACTAGCTTGTTGATTAATGGATGATCATGGTTTCGTGATCATGAACATTGGATGTTATTAATAACAAGGTTATGTCATTGGTTGAATGATATAATGGACACACACCCAAATGAGCGTAGAATAAGATCAAGTCATTAAGTTCAATTTGCTATATGCTTTCGATACATAGTTGCCTTAGTCCTTCGACCCTGAGATCATGTAAATCACTTACACCGGAAGGGTTCTTTGATTACATCAAACGCCATTGCGTAAATGGGTGGTTATAAAGATGGGATTAAGTATTCGGAAAGTGTGAGTTGAGGCATATGGATCAATAGTGGGATTTGTCCATCCTGATGACGGATAGATATTCTCTGGGCCCTCTCGGTGGAATGTCGTCTAATTAGCTTGCAAGCATATGATTGGATCATAAGAGATGACATACCGCGGTACGAGTAAAGAGTACTTGTCGGTAACGAGGTTGAACAAGGTATGGAGATACCGATGATCAAACCTCGGACAAGTAAAATATCGTGTGACAAAGGGAATTGGCATCGTATGTAATTGGTTCAATCGATCACTAAAGTCATCGTTGAATATGTGGTAGCCATTATGGATCTCCAGATCCCGCTATTGGTTATTGCTCGGAGAGGTGTCTCGACCATGTCTGCATAGTTCGCGAACCGTAGGGTGACGCGCTTAAGGTTCGATGTCGCATAAGTAGATTCGGAATATGAGATGGAGTCCGAAGTTTTTGTTCGGAGTCTCGGATGGGATCCAGGACATCACGAGGAGGTCCAGAATGGTCCGGAGAATAAAATTCATATAAGGGAAGTCCTTTTCCGGGGTTCGGGAAAAGTCCGGTGTTTTGACCGGAGCTTCTAGAAGGTTCTAGAGGGCCACCAGTGGGCCCACCACCCCGGGATAGGCCACATAGGTGCCACATGGCATGGTGGGTCCTGCCCACTATGACATGTGGGCCCAGGCCGGCCCCCCCGGAGATAAGATCTATCTCTAGTTTAAATGGTTTAAATCTAGTGATAGAATCTATCTCTAAAATTAAAGTGTTTAAAATTAGAGATAAAGGGGAACACTTGGGGGAGGGGTTTGCCCCTCCCCATGCGCCGGACAAGGGGGTGGGTGGGCCCTAGGGGAAACCCTAGGCCGACCCCCCACCTATATAAAGAGGGGAGGGGGTGGCCGGCCAAGGCCCCCCTCATCCAACCCTAGCCGCCCCCTCTCTTCCTCCTCCATACGCTGTGCAGGCTTAGGCGAAGCCCTGCAGCAACTCTTCTCCACCACCACCACCACGCCGTCGTGCTGCTGGGATTCCGTGGAGATCTACCACACCTCCGCTGCCCGCTGGAACGGGGAGAGGAAGGGGCTTCATCGACACCGTACGCGCGATCGAGTATGGAAGTGCTGCCGGATTGCGGCACCGGGGACGATCGTCTACATCAACAACGAGATTAATCTCGTAGGCTTTGGAATCTTCGAGGGTTTGTCTCATCTCAAACTCGTTGTTCAGATCTCATAGATTAGATCTTGGCTCTTCCATAGATTAGATCTTGGATTTATTCGTCTTTGCGGTAGGAAATTTTTTGTTTTCTATGCAACGAACCCCTTCAAAGGGGAGGGGGCCGGCCACTTCAAGCCACCACCTTGGCCGCACCCCTAGAGGCACCAAGGACGGCGCCCCCTCTCCCTAAACCCTAGCCGCCCCTCCTCCTCCACCTCTCCCGCATACGTTTGGCGAAGCCCTGCCGGAGATCTCCACCACCACCGCCACCACGCCGTCGTGCTGTCGGGATTCCGAGGAGGATCTACTACTTCCGCTGCCCGCTGGAACGGGGAGAAGGACGTCGTCATCAACACCGAACGTGTGACCGAGTACGGAGGTGCTGCCCGACTGTGGCACCGTCAAGATCTTCTACGCGCTTTTGAAAGCGGCAAGTGATCATCTTCTGCAACAACGAGATCTAATCTCGTAGGCTTTGGAAATCTTCAAGGGTTAGTCTCGTGATCCCCTTGTTGCTACCATCTTCTAGATTGCATCTTGGCTTGGTTTTCGTTCTTGCGGTAGGAAATTTTTTGTTTTCTATGCTACAGATGAAGCCCTACGACTGGCGCTACAGGACTCGGCCACACCACAACCGCCGCCGTACAACCCCTGGGCTCCTCAACCGCCACCACATCCCCGTGCGCCTCCACCGCTGCCACATCCCTGGGTGCCTCCACCTCCGTCACAGCCACAGCCCTGGGCGCCTCCACCTCCAGCACCGCCGGTGCACCCAGCGTACGTTCCGCCGGTTCCCAACTGGCCGTGGGTGGTACCGGAGCTCATCGTGCTCGACAACGATGAGGAGAAGCAGTAGGCGCAGGCGTTTAGGGTTAATTTCCATATGTTCAACTATGTAAATTATGTTTTCATGTTATAAAAAATGGAAATTCGAGCAAAAAATGCGTCGTGCCGCTGGAACCACCCTCGACGCAAACGGACGCACGGTCGATTTCGACTATTTTAGTCGACGCAAATGAACGTGCGCGAACATTTTCAGACGCTGAAATGCGTTGCACCGCTGGAGATGCCCTAAAGCCAAACAGATACATCACTAATAGCCCATGTTTCCGTGGTGAGCGAGTTTATAGAAAGTTCTATCCACCGCGCTTTGCTCTGAATCAGTGTGCCAGTAGAGTCTCTCACAGCCAGACCAGTAGCTTCTTCTCGCCTTTCTGCACTGAAACTAGCATCAACGTTAATTTTATAGGTGCCGAGTTCAGGTTTCTTCATTGAGGTTTAGCCTTCACCGATTTTTTCCTTTGCATTCTTTCCAATTCAGGCAATGTGTGCCAACTTCTAAACGGGCATAAAGATCATCATCACAATGGTTTGTACATATTATTCCCTTTGCCTTATGATATCCGCCTAAGCTCTAAACTAACCACTCTTTTCCAATCTTGTGATTCGGAATCCTTTACTAGATTAACTCTTAACCTTATGTAGCACGACCATGCTTTTCTAGATCTGATCACTTGAGGGGCCCGGGGATATCTCTCACTTAGAGAGGGGCAAATCTCATCTTGATTGTGATGCCTTGCAGCATGCTTCAGTACATGTGACGGTGTAGGGTTTGATAGCCCCTAACTAGGTTGATTCACATCTCAAGTACATGCGACAATATCAGGTCTAAGGACAAAGCATACAAGTTGTCTAGAGAGAGAACTGCAAGTACATTTGCCATGTATCGTGTTGGGTCAGTCCAACCCCATGTTCACAAGTGGTTTCCACATCATTGGTTTGACATCTCCATGTCTATGACTTGTGAAACATAGTCATCAACCAATCGATGTGCTAGTCTAATATTTACATGTATCCTCACATGAACTTCGACTAGGGACAACTTTAGAAAACCAGACAAAAGAAGACAAGTAAAGAGTTTCAAAAACAATTCACGTAATTGCCAATTAATAAGGAACATTACAATAACTTATGGATACAACGAAATATAATCATCTCTCCTCCTCGCTCGCTCGTCTCGACTCGACTCGAGTCTTTTTCTCCCGTCTCTCCTCTCAGCCGCCGCCTCAACCCTAGCCGCCTCTAGTTCATCCTCCTCCATAGATTGGTTTCCCCTCCTCTGGTCGGCTTCGCCGGCGTCGGGAGGAGTGGGGAACCCGATCTATGCGTGGAGTTTCGAATAAAAGTATTGTTTTCATTAGATTATGTTAGGATTTTGGTAGCCATCTTCTTGTTAGTTTCCCATCAATGGAGATGGCATCGTCTGCAATAAGTGATCTTCGGCCTTTCGTTCGGCGACGAGATCTTCTTCCCGGCGTGGTGGTGTTGAACAATCACAATTTTCTAGGTATGGGTCTTCGGATCTTGCTTCGCCAGATCGATTTTGGATCTTTTGTCGTTGTTGCCGCGAGGAGGATTATCCTCGCAGTTTTTGTCCCGGCTGCTACGTCCTCGACAAAGGTGATTCATACTCTCGGCTCTCCATCGACGATGACAAAGCCAGTCGGTTATTGTTCCCTAACATACTGGTGTTGGTACTCTTACCGATGTTGTATGACTGCTTTAATGGTTGCATGCGTGCACGGAGCCTTGGCATTGCGGCTCAAAAAATTATGGAAGAACTTTCATCGGTATCTACAGGTCTATGGTTCGTTATCTATCTTTGGCTGCCTTCAGAAGAGTACAAGATTGTGTTCCGGAAGAAATTGAAGACCTCGAAAATATGTTACTATCTTTTAGACTTTATTTTGTAATCGTTGGAGTCAGTTCATGTATCTCTACCATGTACTATTTATTGCTATGAATATATGTGGTATTGATTGTCAAAAAAAAATATAATCATCTCTATGATTGCCTCTATGGCATATTTCTTACATGATCCCTAAGAAGCTTCCACACAAAGATCTTAGTTTTTAAATGCATCGGGGCCACCCACTATTGGGATGTCCAAATTAGCAATGCAGTTGTAAAGACACTGGAGGTAGAGATATGCCAAAAAAGTTATCCAGCGACTCTGAAAGCAATTGTTGGAGGCTGGCTCATAGCTCATTTGATGCAACGGTTTCCTTTGGTTCAAAGGTCCGTCGGAAGGAATGTTCGAATTTTCATTTGGTCCATCAGAACTGCAAGGGGAGGCTATCAAGCCATAGATTGAGCTAGAACAGGGTACCCGCTCCAACACCTATGGAGCTGGTAATCCCTAGTCTAATATTTTGCTTGATGGCCTAGAGGGATCTGCAAAACGAAGGACCCTTCCTTCGATCGCACGCCAAGAGTGGATGATCCCGTAAATAATTGGCTCTAACTAGTTGTAACCAGAGGCCCCGACATCTTTATGGATTCGTCAGACCCAATGCAGCATTAATGCCACGTTCATGTGGGGAGATGCCAAGATACCTGTGGCCCCCAGATTCTTGGGGGCGCACAAATCAGCCCACTTTGCCGTATGGTATTTCTAACGTCCATTGTGTGCCTACCAGAAGAAGCGCCACAACTGCTAGTCGAAGGTGCAACGCACCCCCTTTAGCAATAGATATAACCCCATTATATACGTGTGGAGAATCGAGAGGTAATAATCAATAAGGATGGTATTGCTTCCCTTGGAAGGGAACCTCCCGCGCCAGGGCTCCATGTAGTCTGCCTCGCGCGCGCGCGTCCTCCGCGGGGCGGACGTTGATTCCTAGTCTAGGGTTTGGGGAGAGGGGTGACTTGGTCTGCATTGGCCAGGCCCTCTCCTCCCCTTTAAATAGGAGGTCGGGCGGCCCTTGCCTCCTCCTCCAAATCGACTATAAGGAGGGAGTTACAGTCCCGGATGGACTCCTCCCCCCCTGGCAAACCGACCTAGGGGAGTTGGAGTCCAAACGGACTCCCCCCCACCCCCCAAACCGACTAGGGGAGTTGGAGTCTACGAAGAACTGTTTACCCTTATTGACCAATCAATCTCCACAATCTTGCTTTGGACCAAAGGTAACTTGCATGTGTAAACAAGCAAATGCAGCAAAAGGCATTAAAACCATAACAATCAGCTCCTCGTGGTTTCAATACTCTTTTATTCAAACTAGCTACTTCCACATGTACACTTGCAGCCGCAACGACTGGCCCAAGAACACGAGCATGGGCGAGAGGTGACGGGTCTCGTCCTCCTATGTGAGAGCCAGGAGTCGGCGATAGGGTGAGAATCAAAGGTGTCGCCGGCGAGCCGATGGTCGGAACCATCTCGGAGGGAAAACTACCACGAAGCACCTCTCCACGGCGGGGTCACTCTCCAGAACGTCTTAGACATCTGTTGTCGACACATCCTCACATGCCACATCGGAGATGCTCTCCTTGGTAGCCCGAGCTTGCACCCGTGGAGGAGCTTAGGCCCTCTCCGGTGATGCATGACCGCACAATCCCCTTCCCATGTTTCGCTGCAGCAGGTCGTGCCTAGTGACGGCCATGAAATCTGGAAAGCTTGGCCTCGACGATCGCCATCAATGCGCCTCCAAATTGGCTTGTGCGGTCCGTGTTGACCTCGTAAGCAGTGTTGGCCCACCACTGACGTGGGCACTACACTTCGGGTAATCCACATTACCCTATCCTGTATTGACTAATTAGAGGCCCATGAAGACACATGAAGGCGAGATGGGCCACTAGGACAGCGCACCAGAAGGTTCCTTGACGGGCAAGACAAGGAAGCGATCGAACAAGGAAAGATCGGATCTAAAATTACTGTAAACCTAGTCGTACTCGGTGAGACCTCTTGAGACCTAGCCTCCTATATAAAGGCCAGGAGAGGGGCTGCCGAGGGACACGGTCAATCTTAGCAATCTTAGCCAGAAAAAGCTTAGAGCTAGGTCACCTTAGCAATAGCCATCTCGACGAGATCTCAGCCGAACTATTCGGCACCCCATTGTAACCCATTGTCATCATAATCAAGAACAGACAGGCAGGACGTAAGGGTTTTACCTCATCGAGGGCCCCAAACCTGGGTAAATCGCTCTCCCCGCTTGTCTGTGAACCGATGTCTCGTGTCAGCCTGCAGGATTCCATCAACCCTAAGCCCCCATCGGAGGGCATTGGCGAGGAGTACCCTCAACAATTGGCGCCGTCTGTGGGAACCCTGTCGGCACAAGGCAAGTCATCGGCAGTACCAGTCACGTCCGCGGCGTTCTTACTCGAATCACCGACACCAGCAGAGTCAACAGATCCGATCCGCTGCGGGTCCTTCGAGTTCGTGCCGCGCCGCGAAGTACTTCACCCAAACTCTATGGCATCATCTCATGACACGGAGGCTATTTTCGGCGGCGTCCACTTCGTCATCGACTCCGGAGGTTTCCTTCACCTCCCTAAGGCCGGCGCGTCCGACTCAAAGGCCGCACCTCCGGAGGGTGCCCATTCAGCGACAACTCTAAAAATTTCACCCAGACGCATACAAGGGAGCGACCGAGGGAATCTCGACACCACGGCTGGACAAAGGAAGAGACGAAGAAGCTCACATCGTGAGGAGGAAGGCAGAACAGCAGTTCATCCTCGACAGATCGAGCAAAGATGCCACGACACATCGGCAATCAGGGGCCGCACCCGTTCTCCGTATCTTTCGGCTACAGAGCAACTCGAGGCACCATGTTACCTCCACCTGTACTTTGATCCAAAGGATGGTCGGGAGAAGTCCAGTCATTTGTTGAGGAACTGCCGACACTTCCTAGAGATTCGACAGTTCTGTGATGACCTTAGAGCCGAAGCTATGTCAAAGAGTTTGCATGATGGAGGAGAAGGCAAGGTCCTACGACCATTTGACAGAACCATATGTACCAGAACCATACGAGCCTATGGAAAAATATGATTATAAACCAGCCGAAGTATTCCCAGCACTACGTGGACAAATAAGCATGATCCATAAAACCAGCTTTTCGAAGAGAGAAGTCAAGAAGTTCTCCCGAGAAGTAAAATATGCGGAAGTCGCCATGGTCGATACGCCGGATTTCATCGACCGGTCGAACAAAGCATCACCTTCAGCAGGGCAGATCACCCGAAAGCTGTTCCAAGGCCCGGTCACGCGGCCCTTGTCCTTGAAGCGCAGATTGGAGGGTACAGTATGGGCAAAGTATTCATGGACGGAGTTGAACCTGCTATTCGCCAGCACAATGAGAGCAATGGGTTTAACAGTCGACATGCTAAAAGAATCTGACACAGGGTTCCACGGCATTATACCGACCCGACCCGCTTACTCGCTAGGCAAAACATCATTGGACGTAGTCTTCGGCACGCCCAGTAATTTCAGGAAAGAAAAGATCGAGTTCGAGGTAGTCGACTGGGAATCTCAGTATCACGCCATCCTCGGCAGACCTGCGTTTGCTAAATTCATGGCCGTGCCTCATTATGCATACCTAAAACTGAAGATGCCAGGCAACAACGGAACCCCAATAACCGTTCACGGCAGCTTCGCTCGATCAGACAACTGCGACGAGGAATTCCAGAAGATCGCTTCGAAGTTTGGAGCCAAAGAAGAACTCAACGCGATCGATACCATCACAGACCACACGCAACCTCCAGCCGACAATCGAAACGTAAGATCCGATGAGTTTGATGCTGCAAAGGAAACTAAGAAGCTGCAGGTGCATCCTACTGATCCGAAGAAGACGGTCAATACTTCGGCTGACCTTACTGACGCATAGGAAAGCGCGCTCATCGAGTTCCTCCGTGAGCGCTGGGAGATATTTGCATGGGAACCATCCGACATGCCAGGTATCCCCAGGGAACTCGCTGAGCACGCCCTAAATGTTGACCCGACAGCTAAACCAGTGCAGCAATCAATGAGACGATTTTCTGAACCGAAGAGAAGAGCAATTGGCGAAGAAGTTAGTCGGCTCCGCAAGGCAGGATTTATTCGGGAGCTTAAGGAATCTGAGTGGGTGGCCAATCCCGTCATGGTGCCAAAAAAGGACACGACCGCCCTCCGCATGTGCATCGATTACACCAGCCTTAACAAACATTGCCCGAAAGATCATTTCCCATTGCCTCGGATAGACCAGATAGTCGACTCCACGGCCGGGTGCGACCGTCTCTCTTTCCTCGATGCATACTCCGGGTACAATCAGATCAAGCTGAAGAAGGAAGACCAGGAGCTAACCGCGTTCATCACCCCGCACGGCGTCTTCTGTTACAACGTCATGACCTTCGGGTTGAAAAATGCAGGAGCTACTTACCAATGCTGCATGCAAGCTTGCCTTGCGGAGCAGATTGGAAGAAATATTGAAGTTTACATCGACGACATCGTGGTGAAAACGAAGCACGCAGCCACACTCATCGATGACTTACGGGAAACCTTCGACAATGCGGGACGAGATACAAAATCAAGTTGAATCCCAAAAAATGCTTCTTCGGAGTGCCGGGAGGACAAGTACTTGGGTACTTCATATCAGCCAGAGGAATCGAAGCCAATCCCTCAAAGATCAAAGCTATTCTTGACATGGAGCCGCCAAAGAATCCGCACCAAGTGCGGCAGTTGGCGAGCCGACTAGCAACACTCAGCAGGTTCATTGCAAAGCTAGGGGAGAAAGCTTTGCCCTTCTACAACCTGATGAAAAAGTCGGAAAAATTCGAGTGGACAAAGGAGGCACAGGAATCTTTCGACAACTTGAAGAAAATCTTATCGACCTCCCCAGTGCTCGTGACTCCGCGCGAGAAGGAGACGTTGCTCATGTACATAGCTGCAACAACACAAGTCTTCAGTAGCGTTTTAGTCGTCGAACGAGAGGAAGCAGGGAGAGTTCATGGTGTGCAGCGGCCCGTTTATTACCTCAGTGAGGTGCTCACTCCTGCAAGGCAGAGGTATCCCCATCACCAGAAGTTGGCGTACGCAGTATGGCGGTCGGCTCGCAAGTTGCGGCACTACTTCACGGAGCACCCGATTAAAGTTGTAAGCGAACCACCCCTGAAGAGCATAATGACCAATCCGGAAGCCACGGGTCGAGTATCTCAAAGAGCTATCGAACTAGCGCCACATGACATAACTTACGTTAATCGAACGACGATAAAATCTCAAATCCTCCCAGATTTCGTGGCAGATTGGATCCAATCACAGACGCCGGCAGTACCCGATATGTCGGGCTCATGGATAATGTACTTCGACGGGTCAAAACGGAGTACGGGTGCAGGAGCAGGAGTGGTGCTGATATCGCCGCAGGGAGATAAGATGAAGTATATACTGCGTATGAATTTCTCTCTGCCGACAAACAATGAAGCAGAATACGAAGCGCTGTTGCACGGAATGAAAATGGCAAAGGCGTGTGGAGCTACTCGTCTGGAGATTTACGGAGACTCAAACTTGATGGTGCAGCAGTCGATGAACCTATGCGACGCAGTCAGCGACAACATGATCGCCTACCGGCGGCCGTATCGGAATATGGAAGCTAAATTCGAAGGATGCGAGCTCAAACATATCGGCAGAGCCGTAATGAAGAAGCCGACACTTTGGCAAACATCGGGTCCACATGCTCTCCCATCCCGGACGGAGTGTTTTACGAAGTGATCACTCAACGATCGATAAAAGAAAAACGTCGGCACCTCCAAAGTCATCGATCGATGAATCGAGAGGCAAGCTCAAGGCAAACTTCTTCGGCTGAAGAATCTCCAACTCCTCTTGCCGAACAAGTCCTCCTCCTCGAGTCACTATGGACCAAACCGTTTCTAGCGTATCTAACAAAGCAAGAGCTGCCAGAGGACTCTGTGGAAGCTAGGCGAATCGTCAGACGCTCAAAGGCCTTCACCGTGATAAATGGTGAGCTTTATAAGCGTAGCATCTCAGGGATCTTCCAAAGGTGCATCGCCATTGACGATGGAAAAGCACTGTTGCGTGAGATACACGAAGGAACCTGCGGACATCACGCAGGGAGCAGGGCCCTTGTGGCAAAAGCCTTTAGGGCAGGATTTTACTGGCCAACGGCAGCGTCGGATGCTAGGGATCTGGTCATGAAGTGCGATCCCTGCCAACGTTTTTCACCAAAACCACACGCTCCTGCAACGGACCTAATGACAATACCCTTGGCATGGCCTTTCGCTCAATGGGGACTCGATCAAGTTGGGTTGTTGCCAAGATCGTCACCCGGAGGACACACGTACTTGTTGGTTGCAGTCGACAAATTCACTAAGTGGATCGAGGCGAGCACTGTGCGAAACCAAAAAGCTGAAACAGCGGTTCAATTCTTCAAGGGAATAACTTGTCGATTCGGTATGCCTCACGAGCATCGTCACGGACAACGGCTCCAATTTTGATTCCGAGGAGTTCAGGAAATTTTGTGATGATGGAGGAATTAAATTGAAATTCGCATCAGTCTCTCACCCCCAGACCAACGGCCAGGTGGAAAGGATCAATGGCCTAATAGGATATGGCCTCAAGAAACGCCTTAAAGGCGCAGCCGGAGCTCGGGTCGAAGAGTTACCATCTCGTACTGCGGAGTTTGCGTACTACACCCAACGGATCGACTCAATATACTCCATTCTTCTTGGTGCACGGAGCCAAAGCAGTCTTACCGACCGACGTCGATTTGAAGCGCCTCGAGTGACAAGCATACACAGAGTCCTCCTCCAACATCGCACTACAAGATGTTGTCGATCTCCTTGATGAAGCACGAGATATCGCCTTGGCAAGAACAACGGTGTACCGGCAAGCGCCGAGAAACTACCACAGCCGACGAATACGCGATCGAAGTTTCAATGTTGGGGATATGGTACTGCGGCTGAAGCAAAAAAGACCCTTGAAACTAGAATCCCCATGGGAAGGACCATACATCATCACCGAAGTGATACTGTGGAGGAGCCTATCGGCTCAAAATCCAGATTCGGGGAAAGACGTCGAGAATCCGTGGAACATCGCGCAATTGCGACGGTTCTATACATAGGACACGACTATTTTGTCAACGGCCTATAAGGTTGCTTTTACATTATGAATAAAGATCTAGTCAGATTGTCTCTCTTTCTTCTTGCTTCAGGCTTCGGCATCCGAACATAACGTTTGGAGCCCCTACCATCGGCTCTAACTCCCATCGGGAGCTCAGGCCCAAAAGCAATATGCTTACACAGTGTCATTAATTAAATACTCTCAGCGAGAGCTAAGATTAATGACACACAAAAACAACCAATCCAAGCCTCGAAAAATACGCGAGCGCTGCAGTCGATGGTTATATTATCACAAGATAAGGCTCAAACCGGTGCACCGGGTGACGAAGCCAAGCTCTCGAATAAACTACATACCGACTTCGCAATAACATTGCATAAAATTCAACGAAGTCGTCGAGAAAGCAGGTTGAACTGATCACTCAGCCGCACTCGACAATGAAATATCAATCCAACTAACATAGCGTGCAGCGTACGCAGTAAACAATCTTATGCAGATACAAGGTTATTATATTTATAATCGGGTTTCCCGGTCCCAGTGGGCCTTCAGTTCCTTTTCAAGGCATGATTCCATCTGAGAAACGACGGTGTAAGCAGGACCTCTAGCAACATCATAGTACTGGCATAAATCTCTTTCAGTATTTGCTACGACTCCCAAGTCTAGAGTTGGATGGCACGCCAATATTGAAGCAAAGGCAAGCTCAGCACCAGCAAGAAGCTCTTTCCGCACCAACTGTCGAATCCTTTCAGGGGACTTGAATCGAGTGAACAAGCCAGACAAGGTTCCGGGTGCTTGGTCCAGAGGAAACAAGGTGTTCCAAACCATCGTGAGATGAGCATAGTACTTATCAAAATAGTAATGCGCCTTCATCACCCGGTACTTAAACTTCGCCATAACGACAGCCTTCGGACGATGCAGCCATAAACCATGCGTCGGATGGGAAACATCAGTCATCGCCTCAACCTCTTCATGAATCTTCATGTCCTCTTCAGCTGCATCCGAAGATACGACTGGAAAAGGGACGAATGTCAGATAAAAGAACATTCAAGCTATGCCAAAAATCGGAAGATAGGCTAGTACTTACAGCCCAAGCTTTCGGTAGCAACATGAAGACCATCGAGAGCATATTGCTCGACAGCAGTCGCTATTTCTCCCTTTTTCTTCACCAAGGCTGCCATCGCACGAAGAGAAGTAATGTCTTTATTTAGACAAGACACCTGATCACGTAAGCGACGAACAAGGCCTGACTCGTCATTACTCGAAGAATTCGGAGAAAGCTCGGCACGGAAAGAAGATGAAGGAATCTGCAGTGCAGTCTCCGGCTCAGACCAAGCATTAACATAAAAACTCCCATCGGGAGCGTTCAACATGCATTTTACAGACAAAAGGATGTTTGAATTGGCAACAGAGCCGAATTTTAATTAAGCTACTTCAAGCTACGGATGATCTTATTTACAACAAGTCAAATAACAGTTCAAGGATTTGCCGACGATGAGCCGAGGCGAGCTCGGGAACGAGGCTCGGCTCGCGCTTCATCCACCGGCTTCGAAGGCGGTTGGCGCAAGTTATCGCCGATCTTTTGAAAGGCTCAAGGTCGACCAGATGGTTTTCATCATCAACAGGCAGTGCCTTAGAAAACTCCTCCAATTCTGACCCCATCCCATGGCCCATAAGCAATTGAAAAGTAAGAACCGCCCCAATCACGCGGCTACGGCATTTAAGTACCTCCACGGGCTCGGAAGGATCAACGAGGAAGGCACCCGCCAACTCGTCGAGAGTCTTGTCCTGCTTCATCTTCGGGAAGATCATCGAGTATAGCCTCGACAATGCTCCCTTGGTCTTTTGCAGTAGTCCAAGGACCTGGACATTAGACTCAGCAACAAGTAACAAGGCATCGACTGTGGAGTCCACTCGAAGCTGATGACGACGGCTGACAGTTATATTGGCGGCCTCGCGAAAGAAAGATATATCAGTAACCAATAAAGAATCACCAATAAAAAAGCGGGATACCGTAGGTTTTCACCTAATAAATCCTTGACGGATTCGCGGAGGACGCCTTCCTTCTTATCGACTGCAATCGCTGCCGCTCGCCTGGCTTCTTGTTCGTCCTTCATCTGTTGCTTCAGCTTCGACAGCTCTTTCTTCAGCAAGGCATTTTCGTTCTTGACGTCAGAAGCAAACCTGTTGGCTTCTAACACCTGATCAGCCGAGGTCTTGACGCTCTTCCGGAGCTGGGCGTTTTCAGCCTCTAGTCGGGTAAATTGCTCAGCAAAATCTGCCACAGCGTCGACTGTGGCATAAATCGGCTGCGACAAGGAAGAAGGGAGAATTAGTCGATAAAAAGAGAAATTTAGCAAAACAAGGCAACATAAAAACTTACGTGGTCACGAGAAGCCAACGAAGCAGGAGGATCACCGGGAGGAATAACCTTCGACACCGGAATTTTCTCTACGACCGCCCCGGTAGGAGGCGTTGACTTGGCGGGAGAAGGGTCTCGACTCCTTAGTCGATGCTCGCTCTCTTGGAAGCGAGCTTAGCCCTCTTCGCGAGAGGAACATCGTCATCATCAGAGCTACTTAAGTACAGTGCACAGTTAGCATGCAGGATGACAGGAAATAAACTAACGAGAAGAAGAGTATAGATGCTCACAGGTCCAGATCATCTTCGTCCACAAAGAAACTTGTTGAACTCTTCTTAGAAGGAGGAGGCGAAGCAGCTTCATCGGCATCATTATCTCCTCCTCTAGGACTTGATTCAGCCGATGTGATAGGATCATCATGTACCTGCTTACGACGCCTGCTCCTGAGAAAGGCGTCATCTTCGGCAGCTTCCTCCTCTTGGACGTCGCTGTCCTCAAGAACTTGCTGAACATCCTCGGTTCCTTCAGAATCATCATCGTCATCCTCCAGTACCACGCCACTCTCGGTGAGGGAGGATAACATTGGGCAACAGTGGGAGCCTGCAGAAGGAGAGAAACTTGTAAGGCACAGATAGGAAAAGAAATAATAACGGAAAACAAGAAGCGGTAAAGTTACCTCGGACGGGAGATGATCGAGATCATAAGGAGGACGGGCCGATGTCAAGACAATGGTGTCCTTCGCACTAAGGCATGTCAAGCGACGAACTTCGTCTCGAAGCTCATCCGCCGATAGGTCGGCTGAGTTGATCCTTGACTTGTCGTTTTTGCCGATATAAAGCCACGACTGGTGAGGCCGGGACATCGGTGGCTGCACTCGACGTTGTAGGAACACCGAAACCACTTCGGTGCCGCACATCGTCAGGCCTCCTGTATTCTTCAAAGTGACTATCTGGTCAAATAGTTCATCGGCTGTCGCCTTTTCTTCGGGAGAAAGGGCGTTTTGCCAAGACTACTTCTTGTGAGCTACCAAGACATCATCAAAAAGAGGGAGATTCGAACGCCGCCCATGAACGACGGGATCGCGCAGGTAGAACCACTTGTTGCGCCAGCCTTGGACGGATTCCTTCATCGGATAGTCGAAGTAGTCAACCTCCTTCCTGACGACGAAGCCAACGCCACCGACGACAGGGGGGCCATTGCTGTCGTTGTGACGCTTCACATAAAAGATCTTCCTCCAAAGGCCCCGGTGAGGCTCAATGCCGAGGAAGGCCTCGCAGACGGTGATAAAAATGGAAAGGTGAAGGATGGAATTTGGGGTCGACCTGCCGAGCTGAATCCCATAGAAGAAAAGGAGGGAGCGAAGAAACTCGTGAGCCGGAAGAGAAAGGCCACGAAACAGAAAGCAGCAAACATGACGGTGAAGCCCTTCGGGGGCTTTGGGCGAGTAACCGAACCTGGGAGACGAATGTCTTCCTCAGATGCGGAGATGAAGCCGAGAGCGCGAAGCTTGTTGATGTCACGGTTGGAAATGGCAGAGGCGCTCCAATCACGGCTAACTTTGACCACCTCCGAGGTACTGCCGCTCTTCTTCTTGCCCATGGTGAACGAAGCTTCTGTTGAAGAGGCAGAGGAACAGGGAGGCTTGAGGGAGAAGTTGAGCAGTAAACGGGGTAAAAGATAAAAAAGAGAGGAGGCCCCCTATTTATCCCGTAAGAATTTGTGCCCAATCGTGGCCATAACTCCACAAAGCATCGTCGGGGGTGGGGCAGATCTGACTGTACACGTGGCGCTTGAAGAAGGAGTGGAACCGGCGGCCCATTATTCCCACGTCGTGCGAAAATCGAGGAGACGCCTCGATCGCCACGCGTGCATTGGTCAAGCCCTAAAAACTGCCTGCGCAGAGCTAGGGTGGGCCCGTCAGGTCAAGTCTTGTCAATCAGCCCACAGCAGTTACACGTCAACAGTGACGTCATAAAAAAACTTGAAGCATTCGAAGGAAAAAAGAAAAGCTATCGGATGAAGGACTTGAGTCTACGCCCGGCTGCAGACATCCGTACCTAGACTCGGGGGCTACTCCCATCGGGAGCGCTGACGCGCACCCGATAAAATGAAGACTCGACAGAATGAGCAGTCGAAGGAAGAAGGTTTGAGTCAGCACTCGGTTGCAAGCGCTCGCGCCCAGACACTCGGGGGCTATTACTCCCATCGGGAGCGCGTGATGCACACCCGATAGAAGTTTTTTGCACTCCAGGATCATGCCCGGGGACTTGATTCTGTGTAGGGTAACGTTGTTTTGCCATCGGCGGTTAACCAAACAACAGTTGGGCACGTTACTCATTATCCTTTGCATAAAGATAATATATCGGATGACCTATGAAAATCTGTGGAAAACATCGGCGAGAGGAAAATATTCGAGTGGTACAACTTGAGTCTACGCACGGACCGTGAGCATCCGCACCTAGACTCGGGGGCTACTCCCATCGGGAGCGCTGACGCGCACCCGAAAAAATGAAGACAAAGCAGATTCAAGATGAACAAGGACAATGAAGGAGAAGAACATCAGGAGAAGACATACTTTAGTCTCTACCCGAACTATCTTCGGCTAGACACTCGGGGCCTACTGACGTGGGCACTACCCTTCGGGTAATCCACATTACCCTATCCTGTATTGACTAATTAGAGGTCCATGAAGACACATGAAGGCGAGATGGGCCACTAGGACAGCGCACCAGAAGGTTCCTTGACGGGCAAGACAAGGAAGCGATCGAACAAGGAAAGATCGGATCTAAAATTACTGTAAACCTAGTCGTACTCGGTGAGACTTCTTGAGACCTAGCCTCCTATATAAAGGCCGGAGAGGGGCTGCCGAGGGACACAATCAATCTTAGCAATCTTAGCCGGAAAAAGCTTAGAGCTAGGTCACCTTAGCAATAGCCATCTCGACGAGATCTCAGCCGAACTATTCGGCACCCCATTGTAACCCATTGTCATCATAATCAAGAACAGACAGGCAGGACGTAAGGGTTTTACCTCATCGAGGGCCCCGAACCTGGGTAAATCGCTCTCCCCGCTTGTCTATGAACCGATGTCTCGTGTCAGCCTGCAGGATTCCATCAACCCTAAGCCCCTATCGGAGGGCATTGGCGATGAGTACCCTCGACAACCACCATCCACGGAGGGACCGAGGTCCTCCGCCGCCTGTGAGTGAGCGGGTGACCCCACCGGCGCGGCCAGCAGCATCCTAGGCGCCCTATTGCGCCCGGAGTTTATCGTGTCTTCTTCAGCATCCAGCATCGCCTCAAGTTGTCTCCTTCGCGTCGATCGTCTTAGATTTATAAAAATACAGACATGTTAGGATGTCTCGCAAGAAAACCTAATCGAAACAAGCATGTATTTCAAAGTAAGTAAAATGTCGTATCAAAAACAAATTCAACCTAAAGTCTTGCCTCTAGTGATTGACCAAACTGTATTAGATATGTGATAATCTTTTATAAAATATAAGAGAATATTGTTTTTCTGTTGTACCATATTTCTTCCCTTAATTTTCTACTTATAAATTTAGTTAATTCTTATTAGTTGAGAAGGATGATTAAACTCATGTCTGTTGCCTTTTTTGATGATGTGTAGTGCTAAAGGATGGCGTGCCTTCTCCTATTGTAGATGCTCTTATACACCGAGTAACCAAACCGTAATCCTGAATTAATCGAATGGCCGCCCTTAATTGCACCTATGAAGTGTTGAATTCGCTAAAAAAGACCATGTAGTGTTGAAATTGGGCTGGTTGCTTGCTCGGATCCAAAACTTTGCAGGCATTTGTCTAGGTGTATGTCATCTAATTCCGGTGAACCTGGAAACAGATGTCGCTTAAGGCTAAAAAAATTCGTCGTCTGGAGGGCGTGTAACGCTCCACAATAGAGACTATTCTTCAAAGTATGATGAAACTCAGTTTCAGTGCAATCGTTACTTCATATGGAACAGTTAGAACATTGCATGCCACCACACATTTTCTCACCAAAGAACTATAAACATGATTACAATGTCAAAATTAACATAAATGCTCCACGTTCATAATACAATTTTAAAGGCCTATCAAGGAAAAATATAATGCAAACAAAAGGAACCTCCGATAAGCTCGGAATATAATGACAAGTTGCTGGGCAGTCCTCATTCACAAGGAAATTACAGGTGCATGGAGGATTTGATCTGAAGACGGCGGGTAAGATAATCACTAAGGTACAATACCTCTACTCCATACACCACTCTGAACATGGTACAACCAAACTGTGCAAGATGAGATAGATTGTTCAAGAAGAACCATCGACTTGGACAACATTGCGAAAGATTTTTCACATTATGATGCAACGGCTCCTTTCTTCAGCTGCTGGTGCCCCATTTTGCTGATATCTGGTTCCATCTGATGGGTTGTATGTAAACTGGTTCGTGTCCAGACCATACTGCACCAGGCAGAATATTCAAAATTTGTTTTGTAATGAAATAAATAATAAGAAAAAATATGACAATGATCAATGACTTAGAAAACTGGTCTATCATGTATGTACCTTCTCTCGCATCCTTTGGCTCCATGCATCGTTTCTGCTCGCGCGTTGATCAAGCGTTGGGACAGGAACGCCATTAGCCGGAGGATTCTGGGAATGGACAAGAGGCTGACGGATGCTACTGTTTCGGGCATTTCCAATGATTTCATCATCACTGTCATATTCAGCAGGTTTGTTCATTGCCCTGACAATCAGAGCTAACAAGAAAAGCAATACCTGCATATTGGTCAACGTTAGTCTACCTGTGCTAGCTAAAAGAGATATACACACTGCAACTGACTGTCTACAACTAAATCATCAGCAATTTCTATACTCGCTCACCGCCTTGGCCAGTACTATAGGGTTTGTCAAAACAGCTAGAACTTATTCACAGTGGAATGAATATGTATTAGATAAAAAAATTAATGTAGCTTAAGCTGGTAACAAATACATATTAAGGACAGGATTAATAAACTACTCGGTGTGTAAGAAGACGTAATGCTATTTTTTTTGAAAAGAAAATGCACATAAAGAATATGCTTGAATTTGCTCCTACCTCAAAAACAACAACACCAAGGGCAACCCATCTTGCAATCTCCCAGTTATCTTTGAGAAAGTCATACATTTCATCAAAGTTTTGTGTCTTATCCACTGGAATTACCTGAAAAGCAAGTTACACAGATGTATGATGACTTAATAAGAGGATGAGGCTATAACTTAGTTTCCAAATCAGAACTAAACAGAAGGGTCACTCACATCTTTCCAGCTATGGTCGAAGAATATGAATGCAGCAGCTCCAGCCTCAACAAGGATCAGCAATAGGACCAAGAAAGAATACTTATAAACGTCAAGGGAATCAAATTTATGGAACATGATCATTAAAGATGAGCAAATAAGTATCTTCCATGAAAAACTACCTTATGATCCCCAAAACAACTAAATATTGCCCATTATCTACCTTTTTCATCTTATGATCAATAGAAATGCAAGTCATTTACATATTGACAGTCTACAAGGTAGCACTTTGACTGCAATTCTTTGAGAACATTTTACAGATCAACAAAAAATATGCTATGTCCTCTAAAAAATTATATGCTATGAGATTACATTTTAGGATCAATCTAGTAAATACCAATTACGAGTACATTATATAGTATGCACGTACATTTTGGGATGATTCATGTTCGTATAATAGGGAGATAGTATATTGCATGCCTTCTAAATGTCATCACAGCAGATTCAAAATCAAATCCTTTAGAGCGTGTTACGTGTTTAACAATGCATGCCAAATTGACACCACCGGTATAGCAGATGTTTCCATCTCTTAGTGATCGTCTTTATAAAAAAGGAGAAGAGTGATAATCATGCGAAATTGACACCACTGATTTAGCAGATGTTTTTTCTCTTGTGCATTTAGTGGCCGTCTTAAAAAAAGAGGAGAAGAGTGATAATTGCAAGACAGAGTATGAGGATACGAAACACAAGCAACAAGTATTCCTTGTCCCTGTTCCGATGCAGCCAAACAGAGAGACGAGGAAGACAACGGCACCAACACCAATGAACAAATAGATGAACCTGCCAGGAAAGCACAAATTCTTTATTGATTGTCATACTAACCTGGAAAATTGTTAGTACTGCAACTTGGAACCGTCCTAGCAAAGAAATCTATACCGGAGTCAAACTAAAAATACTGTTCCCCTAACCCACCACTAATTCATCGCTCTAGGGTTCGAGATCGCGGATTTGGCGATCATCAATTTTGCCTATGGTTCAGATGAAGAGTACTTGTAAATCTAATTCTAGACATATTCATTTACTGTTGAACAAATCTTCCAATTTCCTCAATATCAATCATCATCTAGTCCACAGAAACATGAACTACGGCACGATAATGTAGAAATAAACAAAGGGAGGGGATAAATCGGCTCACCATGCTCTGGGTAGCTTGTCGAAGATGCTACCGCCATCGCCGAGGGCAACGGCCGTGAGCATCGGGCGGCCGAACAGCAGCAACTCCGCCGGCGGGGACGGAGAGGGCGGTGCGCCGCCGCCGCCGCCGCCGGAGATCTTCATCCACTCCACCAGCAGGTAGACCCCGTAGCCGACCATGGCGAGGCCCGCGACGGTGAGGACGAAGTTGAGCAGCCTGAGCAGGCACTCGAAGAACCCCCGGCACGCCGCCATCTCGGACCAATCTGATCAAACCCGCAGACACAAAGAAACGCCTCAGATTTCAGGATTACACAACAACAAAAGAATCAACAGATCGAATTGGACGGAATTGTGCGCGGCGATCGGAAGCGGAGGAGAAGATGGGGAGAGGGAGAGGGAGACCGACCTGTGGATTGATTTGATTAATGGACCCCGGCTGGCTGTTGTTTTGGAGGAGAGAAGACAAGTTTGTGAGATGGGTGGAAGGAGGAAGAGGACGAGGGGACGAGAGGCGAGTTGCTTAGGTGGCAGAGCGGTCGGACGGGGCGCCGTTGTCGGCTGCGATGGACGGCCGTGATTGCTTGGGTGGTCCTTTCCTTGTTAATCTAACTGCGTAATCTTACTCGGCACACGTATATGCGCTGGAATTCTGGGAAGATGCGCTGGACAGGGTAGCTGTCGGGTTGTGCTCGCCGTTTATTATTGTACTGCATTATCCGGCCGGGTTAGATCAGCACGACTCGAAAGGTTCTTCTGGGCTCAGGTTTCTTCCTCCAAGGGCCGCCTAGAAAAGCATATAACGAGTTTCAATAATTGAATACAGCCAGATTATTAAATTTCCCAAAAAAAATTGAATAATTTAATCACCCTAGTAAAATTATTGAGTAGATGGATAGTGTGAAAATCTTACAAAGTTCTTTTACTTGGCAAATTGAGGGTTTCTAAGAGAAGATTATCTTCTCTTTCTCCCTTCTCTCTCCTATAACTAAGCTAAATCTGACGTGCCAACTCTACGCGAAGGCTGGCAGCACCCCACCCTGGCGAACTCAGGAAAGAATTACAGGGGGCACACTAACAATTTCTCAATTTGTTTTTCACTAGACTCATTGCGGAAAATACTCTTTCAACATTCACCGTCGCTACCGGTAGGAGCAATATCAATTTGAGAAGCATGCAAACTAAATCATAAATAACATGTTTTTTTTTGTTTCAACAAGCTTAATAGAGAGCTCACTAAGATGATTCACACATTTGAACCTATCTCAAGTTGGGGTTTAAGACTTTTCAAATCCATGCTTGACATGTCATTGGGGTAGAACTAGGCAAATCTTATTACCTTTTGTGCATCATAACTCATAAGAAGCAAATGAATTCACTGATGGGGTTCGTTGCATAGAAAATAAAAAAATTCCTACCGCAAGACGAATAAAACCAACAGATCTAATCTATGGAACACCCAAGATCTAATCTACAAGATCGAAGAACGAGATTGAGATGAGACTAACCCTCGAAGATTCCAAAGCCTACGAGATTAATCTCGTTGTTGGTGTAGACAATCGTCCCCGTGCCGCAATCCGGCGAGCACTTCCGTACTCGGTCGCGCGTACGGTGTCGATGAAGCTCCTTCCTCTCCCGTTCCGGCGGGCGGCGGAGGTGTGGTAGATCTCCACGGAATCCCAGCGGCACGACGGCGTGGTGGTGGTGGTGGAGAAGAGTTGCTGCAGGGGCTTCGCCTAAGCCCGCACAGCGTATGGAGGTGGAAGAGAGAGGGGGGCGGCTAGGGTTGTGGATGGGGGGCCTTGGCCGGCCACCCCCTCCCCTCTTTATATAGGTGGGGGGTCGGCCTAGGGTTTCCCCTAGGGCCCACCTGCCCCCTTGGCCGGCGCATGGGGAGGGGCTAACTCCTCCCGCTTCCCCCTTATCTCCTAATTTAAACTCTTTATTTTAGGAGATAGATCTTATCTCTAAATTTAAACCATTTAAATTAGAGATAGATCTTATCTCTAAGGGGGGCCGGCCTGGACCCACATGTCATGGTGGGCAGGACCCACTATGCCATGTGGCGCCTATGTGGCCTCTCCCGGGGTGGTGGGCCCACTGGTGGCCCTCTAGAACCTTCTAGAAGCTCCGGTCAAAACACCGGACTTTTTCCCGAACCCCCGAAATTGACTTCCCATATATGAATCTTATTCTCCGGACAATTTCGGACCTCCTCGTGATGTCCTGGATCCCATTCGAGACTCCGAACAAAAACTTCGGACTCCAACTCATATTCCGAATCTACTTATGCGACATTGAACCTTAAGCGCGTCACCCTACGGTTCGCGAACTATGCAGACATGGTCGAGACTCCTCTCCGAGCAATAACCAATAGCGGGATCTGGAGATCCATAATGGCTCCCACATATTCAACGATGACTTTAGTGATCGATTGAACCATTTACATACGATGCCAATTCCCTTTGTCACACGATATTCTACTTGTCCAAGGTTTGATCATCGGTATCTCCATACCTTGTTCAACCTCGTTACTGACAAGTACTCTTTACTCGTACCGCGGTATGTCATCTCTTATGATCCAATCATATGCTTGCAAGCTAATCATACGACATTCCACCGAGAGGGCCCAGAGTATATCTATCCGTCATCGGGATGGACAAATCCCACTATTGATCCATATGCCTCAACTCACACTTTCCGAATACTTAATCCCATCTTTATAACCACCCATTTACGCAATGGCGTTTGATGTAATCAAAGTACCCTTCCGATGTAAGTGATTTACATGATCTCATGGTCGAAGGATTAAGACAACTATGTGTCGAAAGCTTATAGCAAATTGAACTTAATGACTTGATCTTATGCTACGCTCATTTGGGTGTGTGTCCATTATATCATTCAACTAATGACACAACCTTGTTATTAATAACATCCAATGTTCATGATCACGAAACCATGATCATCCATTAATCAACAAGCTAGTTATACAAGAGGCTTACTAGGGACTCCTTGTTGTTCACACAACACACATGTATCAATGTTTCGGTTAATACAATTATAGCATGGTATGCAAACATTTATCATAAACATAAAGATATTATAATAACCACTTTATTATTGCCTCTTGGGCATATCTCCAACAGTCTCCCACTTGCACTAGAGTCAATATTCTAGATTACATTGTAAGGTACCTAACACCCATAGCATTCTGGTATTGGTCATGCTTTGCCCTAGGGAGAGCTTTAGTCAACGGATCTGCAACATTCAGATCTGTGTGTACTTTGCAAATCTCTACTTCACCATCTTCGATGTACTCGCGAATCGAATGGAAACGCAGCTTGATATGCTTCAGCTTCTTGTGTGACCTTGGTTCCTTTGCATTGGCGATGGCACCCGTGTTGTCACAATAAATGACTAACGGGTCCAATGCACTAGGAACCACACCAAGCTCAACAATGAACCTCTTCATCCATACCACTTCCGATGAAGCCTCTGAAGCCGCTATATATTCAGATTCTGTTGAAGATTTCGCCACCGTGCACTGCTTGGAACCGCTCCGACCTACTGCTACACCATTCAATATAAACACGTACCCGGACCGAGACTTAGAGTCATCGGGATCGGTGTTCCAACTTGCATCGGTGTAACCGGTTACAACGAGCTCTTGGTCACCGCCATAACAAAGAAACATATCCTTAGTCCTTTTCAAGTACTTTAGGATATTCTTGACCGCTGTCCAAGTGTTCCATTCCTGGATCACTTTGATATCTCGCTGGTCAAACTAACGAGCATGTGCGATATCCGGTCTAGTACACGAGCATGGCATACATGAGAGAGCCTACTCGCCGAAGCATAGGGGATCTTGCTCATCCTCTCTCTTTCATCTGCCGTAGCCGGACCTTGAGTCTTACTCAAGACCTTACCTGGCAACATAGGCAAGAACCCTTTCTTGCTTTCATCCATTCTAAACTTCTTTAGAATCTTGTCCAGGTATGTACTCTATGAAAGGCCTATTAGGCGTCTTGATCTATCTCTATAAATCTTGATGCCTAAAATGTACGCTGCTTCACCAAGGTCTTTCATTGAAAAAGACTTATTCAAATAACCATTAACGCTGCTTAATAGTTCTATATCATTCCCAATCAATAATATGTCATCCACATATAATATCAGGAGCGCTACAGAGCTCCCACTCACTTTCTTGTAAATACAGGCCTCACCATGAGTCCGTATAAAACCGAAGTCTTTGATCACCCTATCAAAGCGTAGGTTCCAACTCCGGGATGCTTGCTTCAGTCCATAAATGGAACGCTGAAGTTTGCATACCTTGTCAGCATTTTGAGGATCGACAAAACCTTTGGGTTGTACCATATACAACTCTTCCTCAATGTCACCATTAAGGAACGCCGTTTTGACATCCATCTGCCAAATCTCATAATCGAAAAATGCAGCTATTGCTAACAAAATCCTCACAGACTTTAGCTTCGCTACAGGTGAGAAAGTCTCATCGTAGGCAACTCCTTGAATTTGTCGGAAACCCTTTGCGACAAGTCGAGCTTCATAGACGATGAATATTACCATCGGCATCTGTTTTTCTCTTGAAGATCCATTTATTCTCGACAGACCTTGCGGCTATCGAGTAAGTCTACCAAAGTCCATACTTTGTTATCATACATGGATCCCATTTCGGATTTCATGGCTTCTTGCCATTTGTTGGAATCCGGGCTCACCATTGCTTCTTCATACGTCGCAGGGTCCTCATCATTGTTGTCCACAATCATGACATTTAGACAGGGATCATACCAATCGGGGTCGGTACGCTCCCTCGTCGATCCGCGAGGTTCAGTAGCTTCCTCGTTCGAAGTTTCATGACCATGATCATTCGCTTCCTCTCCTATCGGTGCGAGCTGCGCAGGAACATCTTCCGGCACTGCGCTACTCTGATCTATGAGAGAAGGTTCAATAACCTCGTTGAGTTCTACTTTCTTTCGAGTCACTTCTTTAGTGAGAAACTCCTTCTCAAGAAAGGATCCGTTCTTGGCAACAAAGATTTTGCCTTCAGATCTGTGATAGAAAGTGTACCCAATTGTTTCTTTAGGGTATCCTATGAAGACGCATTTCTCCGCTTTGGGTTCTAGCTTGTCGGGTTGTAACTTCTTTACATAAGCTTCGCAACCCCAAACTTTAAGGAACGACGACTTAGGTTTCTTTCCAAACCATAATTCATACGGTGTCGTTTCAACGGATTTAGAAGGTGCCCTATTTAAAGTGAATGCGGCTGTCTCTAATGCATAACCCCAAAACGATAACGGCAAATCAGTAAGAGACAAAATAGAACGAACCATATCTAAGAGAGTTCGATTACGACGTTCAGACACACCATTGCGCTGTGGTGTTCCCGGCGGTGTCAACTGTGAAAGTATTCCGCATTTCTTTAAATGCATGTCAAACTCATAACTAAGATATTCGCCTCCGCGATCAGAACGCAGAAACTTAATCTTCTTGTTACGTTGATTTTCTAATTCACTTTGGAATTCCTTAAACTTCTCGAAAGTTTCGGACTTATGTTTCATAAAGTAAATATGAGAGTGGTTTTGCTACCCACGTGGGTAGCTGCGCACGTGTAGGCTGCCGTTAGATCTACGCGGAGATTCATACTGGTGGGCTTGCGCTTTGACCATTTCCCGCACCGCATACAGTAACTGAAAAAGTAATTGCCGCTAATCCAAACCTCCTGCGATGAACATGACCAACGCTAGCTCCCTAAAAAACATGAACAGCGCCTCGTCCTTCGATTCCGTCCGCGACCAGCTAGCGCAGGCACGGTTATGCGGAGGCGGCGGAGGTAGATGAGCGCCCTTGATTTCCGTCGCCGCCCTTCCTAATCCCACCGCCGCCATGCCCCACGAGATGTCACCGCCGCGCCGGCTTGCAAGCCGCCGCACCCGCACTTGTCGTGCGAGCAGCCGCACCTGTCGTTGACTAGTTGCTGGGTGGATAGAGGCGCTATTGCGGCCGCGCTGAAGAGGAAATTCAGACGCGCCGATGGATAGAGCCCGTTCTCTCCAAATCCATTCATGGTAGAGACGCTCGTGTCGATGTGCTGCAGTGGGTGGTAGCGCGGGCGCGTGGGGTTGTGGACGCTCGCGCGAGCAGGATGCTGTAGGACGGCGCGGTGACCGGTGAGTGCGACCGGGCGGCGGGGGAGATGGGGTTAGGTGGCGCGATTCGTCTTCCGCGGCTTGCTCCATGGCAAGTTCGATTTGGGAATCAGCCGAGCCCCAAATCGAGCGCCTCGTCGCCCCATCAAGCTCCGCGTCGGGTCAGCTCCTCCCCTGTCCACTCCGATTTTGGATGGCGTCGGCGAGATTGGGCGGGATCGAGCGGACCGATCCGATTTTTGGGGGTTTGCAAATCCCCTGCAGCGCTCGACGGTGGGGTGTCCGCGTGCGTGGAGGAGAAATGTGGGGCGGCCGGCGTTGGGCCAGGGGCGGGGCGCCTGCGGGTAGCTAGGGAGCGGAGGCTACCGGCGTGGGCGAGAGGGTAGGTGGGTAGAGGCGAGGTGGAGAGGCGCAGGGGGCCTGGGCGGGTGTGAGCGGGAGCAGCGAGGCAGGGGCGCAAGGTGGCGCTGAGCGGGAGTGATGCGGCGGGGCGCCACGCGCGGCGGCCGGCCGGGAGCGGAGCTGGGTGACGTCTGCAACCTGGAGGGGCACACTGGTTCGGCCAGGAGGCGAGCGGGCGTGACGCTGCTTGGCGTCTGCGATTGGTGGCGGGCAGCGGCTCGAGCAGGAGCAGCACGGGTGGAACGGCTACGAGCGAGGTTGGGCGGAGGCGCTCTTGGGCCTGTTGGAGTGCGGGCGTGTGGTGCGGCTTGGATGCGTGGGCGGGCAGCAAGGGCGCGCGCGTGGGAGCGGCCGGCGGCGAGGTGGGACCAGGCGGGGATAGCGCGGGCGGCGGAGTGAGGCGCTGAAACATCCTGGCGGCGGCCGACGCACGTGGTGATTGCTAGGGCGGGCGGCGCGCGCTTGAGTTGTTGAGTGCAGCTGGTGGAGGTGCGTCCTGCGCGTTCCGATCCGGTTAGGTGGGCAGCGAGGACTCCAGGGGAGGCGCCCCGCTGGTGGTCGGAAGCAGAGGTAGGAGACGACGTCTGGTCGTTCTGATCCGGTTTGGTGGGGGATTTTCTTATCCGGTTTAACCACTAGTTAAGCTGCTACAGTAATAGGCGGGGTGGGCTAATGGGGTTTGACCAGGTGGACAGGTGTCATACGCGAAAGGGGTGTGCAGCTACCCCCGTGGGTAGCGAGGTTCATCCGAAGTAAATATACCCATATCTACTCAGATCATCCGTGAAGGTTAGAACATAACGATAACCACCGCGTGATGCTACACTCATTGGTCCGCACACATCGGTATGTATGATTTCCAATAAGTCTGTAGCTCGCTCCATTGTACCAGAAAATGGAGTCTTAGTCATTTTACCCATTAGACATGCTTCGCATCTATCAAGTGACTCAAAGTCAAGTGACTCAAGAAGTCCATCGGAATGGAGTTTCTTCATGCGCTTCACTCCAATATAACCAAGACGACAGTGCCACATGTAAGTAGAATTATCATTCAATTTAATTCGCTTAGCATCAATGTTATGAACATGTGTATCACTACTATCGAGATTTAACAAGAATAAACCATTCATCTCATGTGCATGGCCATAAAAGACATTACTCATATAAATCGAACAACCATTATTCTCAGACTTAAACAAATAACCGTCTTGCATCAAACAAGATCCAGATATAATGTTCATGCTTAACGCAGGTACCAAATAACAATTATTGAGGTTTAAAACTAATCCCGAAGGTAGATGTAGAGGGAGTGTGCCGACGGCGATCACATCGACCTTGGATCCATTTCCAACGCGCATCGTCACCTCGTCCCTCGCCAGGCTTCGTTTATTCCGCAGTTCCTGTTTCGAGTTACAAATGTGAGCAACCGAACCAGTATCAAATACCCAGGCACTACTACGAGAACCAGTAAGATAGACATCAATAACATGTATATCAAATATACCTTTCTTTTTCTTGATAAGGCCGCTCTTCAGATCAGCCAAGTATTTGGAGCAATTCCGCTTCCAGTGCCCCTTCTCCTTGCAGTAATAGCACTCAGTATCAGGCTTAGGGCCAGCCTTAGGCTTCACAGGAGGCGCGACAGCTTTCTTGCCGCTCTTCTTGAAGTTGCCCTTGTTAGGCTTGCCCTGTTTCTTGAAACTGGTGGTCTTGTTGACCATCAACACTTGGTGCTCTTTCTGTATCTCAATCTCAGCAGATTTCAGCATGGAGAAGAGTTCAGGTAACTCTTTGTTCATGTTCTGCATATTGTAGTTCATCACAAAGTTCTTGTAACTAGGTGGCGGTGATTGGAGGACACGATTTATCCCCGGCTTGTTAGGAATCACTATCCCCAAGTCATCGAGTTTCTTCGCGAGGCTCGGACATAGCGAGCATGTGCTCACTAACGGAGCTGCCCTCTTCCATCATGCAACTGAAGAAGTGTTTCGATGCTTCATAGCATTCCACGGCCGCATGAGTTTCAAAAATAGCTTTCAGCTCATTGACCAGCTCATATGGATCGTGGTGCTCAAAACGTTTTTGAAGATCGGCTTCCAGACTGCATAGGATGGCACACTGAACTTGAGAGTACCGAATATGACCCGAGTCTCGTAAACATTCTTTACGTCCTCAGATACTACAGGAGGTGGTGGGGAACCCAGCGGTGCTTTGAGCACATATTGCAGATTTCCACCACTGAGGAAGATCCTCACATGGTGACATAGGCATCCCAAATGGGCCTGCCGAAGATAGTACCCGGGGTTTAATGAAGGCCCACTACCCGAAGAATAAAGAAGATTCGGGAGCCCAAGATATATTAAGGAAAGTAGAGTTGTAATAGGAAGTGTTGTTTGTAATCTGGCGGGATGAGTTAGAAACCGTCCCGGACTCTGTAACTTGTACAAAACGAAACCCTCGGCTCCGCCTCTTATATAAAGGGGGAGTCGAGGGACGAAGAGATCATCGAATCATTGTTCACAAACCCTAGTTTTCATAATCGTCGAGTACTTTTCGGCTGAAACCTTCGAGATCTACTTGCCCTCTACTTCTAACTAAACCCTAGCCTATAACTCCGTAGGCATTGACAAGTTAATCCCTTGTCAATTGGCGCCGTCTGTGGGAATTAGAGGCGTAAGGATCTGATCTCGATGGCACGTTCAAGATCTTCGACATCGTCAACCGGAAGCAACGCAATGGATCGAGGTAAACAGATCGCTGCTGGTCTTGTCGATTTTGTTCCTCACCCACCCTCCCGTTTGGATGCATATGCGTATCTGGAGGAGCCCATGGAGATGACGTTTGGAAGGTTTCACTTTCGCGTCGAGAAGGAAGGGTCGTATCGTGTCGAAATTCCGAATTCGTCGGGATCGTCGGCGGTCGATTCCGATTTTTCAAGCTATACATCGTCAACCGAGTCAGAAGAAGAAGAAACTTCGGAAACACGTTACGTCGACACTCGCAGCAAGAGAGAAACTCGCCAAGAGCTTCGGCGACATATCGTTCGAGTCATCTGCGGACTCATATATAAGCGATGACTCAAGCGATGACGACAGTTACGACTTCATCGACAAATCTATCACAGTGGGCAAGGTCTTCATCAATCTCAACAAAGGTGTCACCAAACCCAACATAGATCTGAGTACCAAATATCATCGATTTATGCCATTGAAAATCAAGAGGAAACATCAGAGGCTTTCGACGATTTGGGTAATCCCTACGTCGATCCCTCAGATCTAAGGAGAGGTATGGGCACTAAATATGTCGGGCCCACACCGCGCGTCAGAGTTCAACTTCCACAAACAGCCTGGGATAGAGCTGCAAAAGCTTTAGATGGTTCGGAGCCAATGACGACAACTGCTACAGCCCGAGAACCGCAAGCTTATCAATATAGGCTCGCACGAGCTGCCAGAGAATTGGAAAAACAGACAGCTGAGTTGAACAGGAGAAAGGAGGCAGCTTCTGCATCCAGCAGGAGAAGGGCAGATCTAAGTCGACAATCTGGAGTTTCGGATGATAGCCATAGGGAGGCTCGGTACAGAGGAAGATCAAGGTTACAACACATACCCGAAGCAGAAAGAGAGCACTTAGTTCAAAACCTCGACATGTCCTTTATGTCGATAGATACAAGAGGAAACATTATCCCTAAGACACCAGAAGCCGGGTATATGGCGACACAAGCTTATATCCTCGCATCTAGGCCACCCCTGTGTGATCCAAGGGAAACATTATACAATATGGCGTTAGCAGGGGTTGGAGCTATGGGGACAGCGTTTGTATCAACGCCTCCCGAAGGAGCGGCAAGGCAAAATAGTCCACGACCTGCAAGCAAGAACGGCAGCGAGTCCCCGAAGGACCAAGTGGAGCAAGAGACACAGGAGCACAAGCAAGGGTCGATAGAGCGAGGCAAAGCGAAGGGATCATCGGCAATCCCGGAGCTTAACGACGAGGATATGTGCGGCCTACCATGCTTCACAAGGAGAGTTCGAAAAACTCGAGTCCCCTCAGGATTCAAGCTACCCGATCATTTCAAAAAATTCGACGGTCTGCAAGATCCAGAAGATTGGCTAGTTGATTACCTCGAGACGGTGAAGTTAACTGGAGGAACTAGAGCAACAGCCATGCAAAGTATCCAGGTGCACTTAAGTGGAGCCGCACGGTCTTGGATCAAAAAGCTTCCGCCAGGATCTATCGACAGCTGGGAAAGTTTCGAGGATGTATTCGTCAAGAACTTCAGGTCCACGTGCAAAAAACCCGCGTCGTTAGAAGAGCTGAGAGCATGTCGACAAAAGCCAGATGAGTCAATGAGAAAATACATCCAAAGGTGGAACATCATAAAAAACTCGGCAGAAAACATATCTGACGAGAGAGCAATAGATGCATTTGTCGCAGGAATTAGGCGTGGAGATTTCGTCGAGGACTTGGGGAGGACCAATCCAAAGACAGTATCCGCGTTAATGGAGATAGCAAATAGATGGGCAGACGGTGAGGATGCTGTCCACAACAAACGGCACAGGTCGCCAGAAGAGGACCGTGGTCGAAATTACCAATCGAGGCGACGATTTCCCCGACAGTACCTGAACTATGATGCCCCAGGACAAATTTCGGCAGGCTTTCGGGCGAACACAGGGGGAAACAACAGGGATGATTATCAGAGAAGCAGTGAGCAGCGAGGCGATAACACGGACGACTCTCGCAACAGGCAAAATAGCGGGCCTAGGTTCCCAAGGCCTTTTGTGTCACCCAAAGAAATGATGAACGGACCATGCCAGATGCATTTTTTCATCGACAGCAACGGAAAAAGACAGTCAGGGCACCTACAGAAAGACTGTCGAAATTTTCAGGCAATGTTCAGATATGCAGAGAACGCTCATGCTCGAGCAGCACAGAGAAATCCTCGGGAGCCCAGGAGCGAGGTTCACCTGCCACCACCTCCCGCGATTACGGACGACAATCGGCACCAGCTCAGAATAGCGGCAGCACCTCCACCACCACCTTATGTCGATCCTAACTCAAACGGAGCGGTGTCGATGATTCAGAAGGGAAGGCCGTCCAACATAACTCAAAAAGTGATCTCGAGACAGGTGTTCATGGCAGAGAAAATGCCTCCACCAACAGTTGAGTACCTCAATTGGTCAGGGCAAGACATCGGCTTCACCATAGCGGATCATCCGCAGCAAGTTCCTCGACCAGGGCAGCCAGCACTTATTCTGCCGCCAGCTATTGCGGGATTTGATGTTTCTCGAGTATTCATAGATGGTGGCAGCGAGCTTAAACCTTATGTACGCAGATACATTGAGGAAGATGAACATATCCTTAGCAAACTTGAAGCCAACGGACACAAGGTTCCACGGCATCACACCGGAGAAACCAAGTTATCCATTGGGGAAGATAAATCTCGACGTTCAGTTTGGAACTCGAGAGAATTATAGAATCGAGAAGCTGGAATTTGAAGTCGTGGATTTTCCGTCGCAATACCACGCTTTGTTGGGACGACCAACGATACGCTAGGTTTATGGCAGTACCACACTATACATATCTGTTGTGGAGATTGCCTGGACCAAAGGGACCAATCACAGTTAAAGGAAGCTTCGCCTTAGCCGACAAGTGCGACAAGGATTTTCATCGGTTATCAGAAACTTTCGGGATGCAAGCTGAGTATTTGGCGTCCAAAAGTATGACTGATTACGACGTATTGCCGGACGTTGGAAGGCCAAATAAAGAATCAACTTTCAATACCGAGAAAAATTCAAAGGAGGTGCGGATTCACCCGACGGACCCGAAAAAGACGACATCTATCGCAAACAACATGGATATCGCATAGGAAAGCGCGCTCGTCGAGTTCCTCCGTGAGAACTGGAAAATCTTCGCATGGTGTCCAGCCGACATGCCAGGAGTACCTGTGGAACTTGCCGAGCACCACCTAAATTTGGATCCATTAGCGAGACCAATCAAACAACCTTTGCGGCGTTTTTCGGAACCAAACCGCAAAGCTATGCCGTCGTAAATCAATCGACTACAAGAAGCTGGTTTTATCAAAGAGATATTCACTGAAGCCACATGGGTAGCAAATCCCGTGATGGTGCCAAAGAAAAACACTAAGGTCCTTCGCATGTGCGTCGACTTTACGTGTCTCAATAAACATTGTCCAAAGGATCACTTTCCCCTCCCGAGGATCGATCAAATTATCGACTACACGGCTGGATGCGAACGTCTTTCCTTCCTGGACGCGTATTCTGGTTATAACCAGATCAGACTGAAAGAAGAAGATGAAGTAAAGACCGCGTTCATTACACCTTACGGCGTGTTTTGCTACGTGAACAATGCCCTTTGGTCTAAAAATGCGGGAGCAACATACCGCAGGATGATGCGTAGTGTTTGGCAACACAGATTGGAAAAAACGTGCAAGTATATATCGACGATGTCGTCATAACATCAAAAAAGGGGACAACACTGATCGAGGATCTCAAGGAAACTTTTGACAACCTCAACAAATTCTGCTTGAAGTTGAACCCAACGAAGTGTTCCTTTGGTGTCCCAGCAGGAGAACTATTGGGGTTTCTAGTCTCAGCAAGAGGGATTGAAGCAAATCCCGATAAAATACAAGCTATCGTAACAATGAGAAAGCCAACAAAGTTGAAAGAGATACAACAGCTAACTGGGCGAGTCGCAGCTTTGAGCAGATTCGTCGCCAGGCTGGGAGAAAAAGCGTTACCATTTTACGCTTTGATAAAGCAAGGAGACAAATTCCAGTGGAACGAAGAGGCCGACAGAGCCTTCGAAGATTTGAAGCGCAAAATCTCGACACCACCAATCTTGGTGGCGCCGAAGGAAAAGGAACCTCTCCTGCTATATATCGCAGCCACGCCCCAAGTGGTAAGCACGGTGCTAGTTGTCGAAAGAGAAGAAGAAGGAAAACTCCACGGAGTACAGAGGCCAGTATACTTCGTCAGCGAAGTTTTATCGCCATCAAAACAAAGGTACCCTCAGTACCTAAAGCTAGCATACGGAGTGTTCACAACAGCACGAAAATTGCGCCACTATTTTTCGGCACACCCGATCATAGTGGTCAATGAAGCTCCCTTGTCAAATATACTAAACAATCCAGAAGCTACGGGCCGTGTCTCCCTTTGGGGAATAGAACTTTCCCCTCGGGACATCACGTATGAAAAACGAAAAGCAATCAAGTCGCAAGTTCTGCCAGACTTCATCGCAGAGTGGATGGAGCTGCAAAACACAGGACCCCCGTACTTGTCGAGAACCCGGACCATGAATTTCGACGGGTCCAAGAGAGTAGAAGGAGCCGGCGCAGAGTAGTACTTATATCACCCGAAGGCGACAAATTGAAGTATATCCTTCGGATGACGTTCCCTAACGCATCTAACAATGAAGCAGAATACGAAGCCCTCATACACGGGATGAAGATGGCGAAAGCTTGCGGTGCAACTCGATTAAAAATCTTTGGCGATTCACAATTGGTGGCTCAGCAAGTTATGAACCAATGTGACGCAGTCAATGATAGCATGGTAGCATACAAGGAGGTGTACAATGAACTCGAGAAGCTATTTGATGGATGCGAGGTAAATCACATCAGTAGATTGAGCAACGATGAAGCTGACGTCCTTGCAAATATCGGGTCGCAATGCCTCCCAATCCCGCCAGGAGTATTTTGGGAAGAAATAGCGGAGAGATCTACGAAGCCAAAAAGGGTGCAGAAAAAAGCAAAGGAAGAGAAAACTTCGACACCCCTCACAGAAACCACGGAAGATGAAGAGGAACAAGAGCTGGTGATGATGGTACAAGTTCCTTGGATGCAAGCATATATATCATACATCCTCGGGAAAGAAACACCCGATGATCCAGTTGAGGCAAGGCAAGTAATTCGACGCTCCAAAGCTTTCACGGTGATCAAAGGAGAATTGTACAAGCGGAGTATTTCAGGCGTCCTGCAAAGGTGTGTCACACCCGAAGAAGGAAGAATAATTCTAAAGGATGTACACGAAGGAATATGCGGTCACCACGCGAGTAGTCGAGCCATTGCGAGCCAAGGTTTTTCGGGCAGGATTCTACTGGTTGACAGCAATCGAGGACGCCAAAGAAATAGTAAGGACTTGTGATGCGTGTCAAAGGTTTGCCGCAAAACCTCACTCTCCAGCAGCAGAACTAACACCAATACCATTGTCGTGGCCCTTTGCACAATGGGGACTCGATATGGTGGGCAAGTTACACAAATCGTGGCCAGGAGGAAAGGAATACATGCTAGTAGCCAGTCGACAAATTTACAAAGTGGATAGAAGCGAAGCCGATAAATTCGCCAGACGGAGCATCCGCAAGAAAATTCATAAAAGGCCTCGTCTTCAGATTTGGAGTGCCTCACAAAGCATCGTCACGGACAATGGCAGTAACTTTACATCCCACGAATTCAAAGATTATTGCAAAGAAGTGGGTATCAAGCCGCACTTTGCGTCGCTTGCACATCCTCAAACCAACGGGCAAGTCGAGAAAGCCAATGGCATCATCCGCAATGGCATCAAGAAACGCCCGTTGGGACCACCGGAAAAAGCTCGACATACCCGGCCCGAAGAATTACCAAGTGTGTTGTGGAGCATCCGAACAACACCAAATACAGCGACACAAGAGACCCCGTTTTTCCTGGTCCATGGAGCAGAGGCAGTACTACCAATAGAAATAGAGCACAACTCCCCTAGAGTCACAGAGTATAATGAAGAAACTGCCAAGATAGCATTGGAAGACGACGTAGACGCACTCGACGAAGCTCGAGACGAAGTATTATCAAGGGTAACCAAATACCAACAGGACTTGAAGAATTACCACAGTCGACGTTTGCGGCCAAGATCTTTTCAGGTGGGAGACCTAGTTCTTCGGCTCACGCAAAAAAGTCATGAAAAACTCGAGTCACCATGGCTTGGCCCTTACATTGTCACGGAAGTAATCGGAGGAGGAGCATACGAGATAAAGGACAAAAAGACAGGGTGGAGGAGCAAAACCCCTGGAACGTGGCGCAACTCAGGCGGTTCTACGCCTAGAGCTAAAATATAGTCCTTGTAAAACTTCAATGTACTGAAACGCCCGCGAGTTTTCAGACGCACTCTTTTCCTTTTTCGGGGCACCGAGTGGGGCCGGGAAAGGTTTTTAATGAGGCGGGCTCGCGGTGCTGCAATATAATAAAGATAGTGTCAATATAGCTCTTCTCCATCGACATGTTCAAAATCCCCAACCCGACGAATTTCAATATATTTCCTTCGAAAAAAGCAAAAGCCTTGCCTTGGTATTAAAACTACCTCGCGAGTCAATTAAAATGCAAAATAGTACTCAATAAAGAAGCTCGGGGGCTGATATTCGCCAAAACTACATATCGAATAACTGCTTTGGTTCAAAACCTCGCAATATACAAATACAGCGAATAGCCACCGAAAACACTCGGGGGCTAGACAAATATAGAAATGTGATGTTCGCTTCACAATATAATCACAATCATGATTTACAAGGAAGAATTAGTTACCAAAGGAAAAAATTAGTCATGGTTCAATATATTGTCAAGGGTAATCCTGTTTTCTTCGGGAGCAAGCACCAAGAAAATCAGCATAGTGACCATCTCGCAAAAAGTCGGCATCCATCCGAAGAAGGTCTTCAATCATTTCCTCAGCTATAGGCGAAACCTTCGTGTTAATACGATCGACACCAACTCTTCGGCGCCGTACCTTCTCATGAACTCTCGCAACAACTTGGGTCAGATCAAGCTTTGAGTGGCAGATCTGAAGCATGATAAGAGCAAATCTGGCGCCAGCTACCAGTTGAGCTTTGACAAAGTCATGGATCCTGTGGGCATCCTTAAATTTTTCCATTAACTCGAGAAGAGTCTTTGGTTGAATGTTCCGAGGAAACATGGAATTATAAACCATAGACAAGGTCTTGGTACAGAAGTCAAGGAAGTCACGAGTTTGGGAGGCGCGATCTTGAAATCTGACAATTTGGCGGGTCCTCTCTGGGGTAGCCCAAAACAGAGAGCCATGATCAAGGGAAAGGTTAACAAGGAGGTTTGTCCTAGTATTTACCCTTTCCTCTTCAAAGAACAATGATCGATAAAGGAGCCTATGAAAACAAAGAAACAGTAAAACTTCAAGAGACGTAGCATGAAGACGGAAGATAGTGAGAACGAAACAAGCATACCCGACATATCTGCACTGGCTTCATTCAGTAATTCGAGCATGAAATTTTCTCGAGTAGTCGCCTTTTCAGCTTCGGAAGCAGCAATTTCCCTGGCAGCCACGGCTTCATGAGCTTGTTGAAGTGCAACTTTTTCGGCTTCAGATGACTTGCGAGACTTCTCCATCATCACAAGTGTTTGTTTCTTCGCATACTGAAGTTGCTGCCGAAGTTCATCCAATTCTTGCGGTAAAGAATCTTCGACAGGTGTAGTACTAGCAAGAGCTCTCTTTGAGTGAGAAGAAGGCGAAATATTGGAAGGACCAGGAGCTGGCGTATAATTGTCAAATATTAACTGGAAAAAAGAAATATTTCGACATCAATCACTGAGAAAAGATAGATTTCCATTCATTCCCATAATATATACATGTCTATTACAAAAGAAGGACATTCTAGAGACCTACTGAAGCAGTTATCGCCAAGAACACTACGGCGACAATACCAAAAGAAAGAGGTACGCTAAAAAGAAAAAAGCAAAGATGCATTCAACTAGACCTCCGGCCTTGATGAGCTAGGAGTCGAAGACGGTTTGATCCCGAGATAGGCCAGGATTTTCTTCGTGTTGGGCTTAGCTGCCTTAATCAACGACTTCCACCTCGATTGTTCTATCTGCTCAGTGTCGCCAACTTTCGCCCAGCCGATAGTTTGCCGGTCGTCGGCAACCAAAGCAACAAGTGTTTTCAACGGCAACCTTCATATTCTCATGACGCACCTTCAGCCCAAGATCTTCCGGTGGATCAAAGCACTTGGCCGGATTAAGGAAAGTTGCGGGTTCCTCTTTCTTTGGGAAGAAATAGGGAAAGAGCCGCGACAGCCCTCGCTTTAGCGTGATCAATGCCTTCGCGTGCCTCTCGACCCATGAAACTCGAGGAAAGAAAGGGCGTCGAGAAGAGGATCATCGTCGGGATCTTCAAGTTCAAACTCTTGAGCCGTTCTATCTGTCAAGGAAGAAACTTATTGAGCAACAAACGAGTGCAGAAAAGAAAATACAAAGGATATGAAATGGTTCAGATACTTACTGAGAAAGCGGCGACTTTGCGTCCTTATACGCTTAAGGATCGCTTCCTCGCGAGCGCATTGTGCAGCTTATATGCTCGCTCGTTGAAGTCTCGGCAGCGTGAAGCCTCCTCCTAAGATCTTCGACACTAGCAGCCTTCAGTCTTGGCCTTGTCAGCCTCTGCTCTGGCTTGAACAACATCTAATTCAGCTTTCTTACGAGCCTCTTCACTTTGCTCTAATTTTTGAGTAAGTGCATTGGCACGCTCGTTGATAGCCGCCAATTTTTTCTGCCAAGAAAGATAGAACTTTGTTAAAATATCGACAACAAAGGAGTAACAGAGTAATGGTAAAAAAGAAAGCAGCAAGGCATCACCTTCAGTTTGGTTAGCATATTCACGATACCCAATGAATTGAGCACCGATGCAAATAAGCTCTTTGATCATGGGCTGTTAAGGAAAGAAAAGGACAAAGCAAGAAAATTTCGGTATGAGAAAAATATAATGGCATTTAGAAGCAAACAGAGGAAGTACAGACAGTGACAAGAGTATGGAGAACTTACATCATCCAAGAGAGAGTTCGAAGAGCTACTCAATTGGAGACTTGGCTCCGGAATTGCTTCAGTCCTTGCCCTTTTCGGCGATGGGACAAGGGGGCTCGAAGGAGGAGTGGATGTGCCGACGTTTTGTTGAGGAGGCGAAGATTCTTCTCCTTCAACTGGCTTTTCCGAAATAACTAGAGTATGTGACGTACTCGTTCGAGCAGCCACATCCAAAGTTGGTGTTTCTTCATCATCATCACTGTGGAAAAAGAGGTGGCAGCATAAAAAGCAAGGCAAACACAATTCTTCGAATAGAAAAATAATAAAAAAAAGACAGGGAACTCACGAACTGATGAGACTCTCAAGATATGGGTCATACGCTGCCTTTCGCGGTGAAGGAGCAACTTCTTCGGGTTGGGAGGTCCCGGAATCTTCGACATCACTCCTTTTCCTTTTGTTCTTGGGAGAAACAGCAGGAGGAGGAGATTGTGCTGATGTAGTACCTTCAGAAGCAGCATCCTTTTCAATAGATCCCGCAGATTTTCTAGAATCTGCGGGTTCATTCACAAAAGAGGGGGCCTCCTGGTTGTCATCGATAATAACGGCCCTTTCTTCGACATCTCCACCTTCAGGAAGAGGAGGAAGGGAAGCCATAGTAGGATGATCCTGCAGAAAAATAATGACGAAAGAAAAAATTAGAGAGATATCAATACAATGAGATGCAGGGAAAGTTCGGAACAAAGTAAAAATTCGAGAAGATGAAATACCTTGGGGAGAGGATTGGTAGAGCTGTATGGTTCCACGCGGCACGAGGAAGGAATAGGATCCCTCTTGCTCAGCGAGGAAATTCTTTGAATCAACTTCTCCAAGTCCTTCACAGAAAGATCATTGGAGAGCCTATTGGCGTCATTTTCACCAGCATACGTCCAAAGGGGATTTTTGCGAGCCTGAAGAGGCTGCACTCTAATCCTAAGAAAGTAGGCAGTGATTTGAACGCCAGACAGTTCTTTGCCTCGAGTATTTTGAAGCTGATGAATACGAGACATAAGTGCTTCTGTCGCCTTTTTCTCTTCTTCGGAAGCCTCAGCATCCCAAGAGCGGCGGCGTTGAATTTTGGCACTTCCGTCAAAAGGGACTATGTTGTGCTCCACAGAATTGGCACTTTCTTCGTGTATGTAGAGCCACCTTTTGCGCCATCCTTGGACAGAATCAGGAAATTTGACGTCGAAGTAATCAACGTCGGTTCGGACACGGATAACAACACCACCTATGTTATAAGTGGCGTTGTGGGAGCCATTGCGGCGGAGGCGAAAAATGCGTTTCCACAAAATCCAATTAGGAGGAATTCCAAGGAAGCATTTCCGCACAACGTGATAAAAATGGAAATATGGAGGATGGAATTGGGGGTCAGCTGGTGCAGCTGAATCCCGTAGACAAAGAGAAGATCGCGGAGGAAATCATGGATTGGGGTAGAAAGGCCGCGAATGAGATGATCAACGAAACTAACCCGGTATTCCATTGGAGGGTTTGGGTAGCTTTCTTCGCTGGGAAAGCGGATGGCGTCTTCTTTCTTCATCAAGCCAAGCCTCTTCAAGCATGTTGACGTCTTGATTGGAGATTTTAGATCTCTCCCACTCAAGATCCTCAGCGGCCATCTTGGATTCTGGAGTACTGTGGCGAGTAAGTCGCGTGCGTGGTGGCATCAACGGCACTGGGAAAGCAATGCTTGTACGTGCGGGAGATCAAACAGAGTTGGGCGCAAGGGAAGTTTTTGCAGAGGGGAACAGATAGTGCGGCGCAAGCGACGGAGTGGACCGAGGTTGAAGAAAGGTTTATATAGGATTCGGGAGAAGTAATGCACCGTTGGATGAAGAAATCGTGTGGTGAAAAAAGATCTAGTAGATAAAAGGGTAAAAAGGTATTTTTACTGAGGTGGAATAGCACAGGCGTTACCGTACGTGCGCCAGAAAAGCGGAGGACGTGTGTCCCCCACTTGCACGACGTGTCAACGTGGTGGGAACAATGGACCCACAAGGCAGAAAAATCCCGACTATTAATAGAGATGAAGTGAATTTGACAAAGGAAAGTATGTCGACAAGAAAAATAAAAGGAGAATGGCGACAGGAGAAGTTATTTGAATACTTCGGGAGCCTTTGGTCAAATACAAGTTTTTGCCCAAATGCTCGGGGGGCTACTTCGATAAAAGTAAAATTACGACTATGGCAATATAGAAATTGCGGGAGCCTACAACCAAGCACAAGTTTGTGGCTGTAGCCTCGGGGGCTACTCCCATCGGGAGCGCTGTTCGCGCACCCGAGAGATTAAAAAAAAAGAAAAAAAAGAAAAGAGAGAATATCGGGAAATAATGACAATATAGCGACAAGGTGGATTAAAATGTTGAGCCTACAACCAAGCACAAGTTCTTGGCCGTAGCCTCGGGGGCTACTCCCATCGGGAACGCTGTTCGCGTGCCCGATGAAATTAAAAAAGGAAAAGGAAGAAAGATAGAAAAGCAAGAGAGTATATTTCGAGTTATAATTAACTCTACATATACTCCCATCGGGAGATTAATATAAGTCATATTTGACTCGATAAAATGTGCCATTCCAACAGCCGGAAAAGCACTCGACAATATATTCTCGGAATGCCAAAGTTGCGATCAATTTCTCGAATGCCGCAAATTTGCGAAGGTAAGACCCCGCATCCGTTCTGCCGGGCGTGGCATCGCCTAAGACTGCGCTCTGCTACTTTTATCCGTATCAACAGATACGAAGAAAAATCCTAACGGACGCGTTAGGTACTCGATAAATTTGACCGGGACTCGACAGAATGGTAAGACCTTAAGCGGCACCCGTCGGAGTTTGCACCAAGTATCCCGAGATCATGTCCAGGGACGTGATCTTGAAGTAGGTTTTTGCGGATTGCCACTAGAGCAGCTTAACTAGTACCTGATCCGTCGATGAACTAGCCCCAACTACCAGCATCCCCGTACAATATAGAAATTTATATGAAGAAATATAGAAAAGTTTAAATTGTCAAATAAAAATAAACAATGGAGATTTTCCCCGACTCTACGATTCAAGCAAAATCTCGGGGCTATCGACATAGGCATCCCAAATGGGCCTGCCGAAGATAGTACCCGGGGTTTAATGAAGGCCCACTACCCGAAGAATAAAGAAGATTCGGGAGCCCAAGATATATTAAGGAAAGTAGAGTTGTAATAGGAAGTGTTATTTGTAATCTGGCGGGATGAGTTAGAAACCGTCCCGACTCCGTAACTTGTACAAAACGAAACCCTCGGCTCCGCCTCTTATATAAAGGGGGAGTCGAGGGACGAAGAGATCATCGAATCATTGTTCACAAACCCTAGTTTTCATAATCGTCGAGTACTTTTCGGCTGAAACCTTCGAGATCTACTTGCCCTCTACTTCTAACTAAACCCTAGCCTATAACCCGTAGGCATTGACAAGTTAATCCCTTGTCACATGGCGGAACCAGTCGGTGAAGTTGCTACCGTTGCTCTTAAGCTTTTCTTTCTCTAGGAACTGGTTAAAATTGATGGAGGGGGACGCCATGATCCTACAACATATTTGCAAAGAGTTTAGACTAAGTTTATGATAAATTGAGTTCAATTTTAATTCTTAAATTAACTAGGTGAACTCCCACTTAAAACAACATCCCTCGCATTGTCTTAGTGATTACACGAACCAAATCCACTACACCAAGTCCGATCTTCACGAGAAAAGATGTAGCTTCAAAGGCGAACACCCAAGTGTTCATCATATAATTCATATGACTCATGCTCTACCTTTCGGTATCCCGTGTTCCGAGACCATGTCTGTACATGTTAGGCTCGTCAAGGCAACCTTAGTATCCGCGTGTGCAAAACTGGCTTGCACCCGTTGTATGCACATGTAGAATCTATCACACCCGATCATCACGTGATGCTTCGAAACGACGAGTCTTAGCAACGGTGCATACTAAGGATGAACACTTTATTATCTTGATATTTTAGTGAGAGGGATCATCTTATAATGCTACCGTCGCGATCTAAGCAAAATAAGATGCATAAAGGATTAACATCACATGCAATTCATAATGTGTGATATGATATGGCCTTTCTTCTTGTGCTTTTGATCTCCATCTCCAAAGCACGGACATGATCTCCATCATCACCAGCATGGCGTCAAGGTCAGTGGCGCCCCTTCATGGTTGTCCATCACTTATAGCTACTATAACAACTACTTGAAATAAAGCTATTACATGATGAATAGACACGCAGGTCTTTAACAAAAATTAAAAACAACCATTAGGCTCCTGCCGGTTGCCATAATACAATAATGAACATCTCATACATCAAATATAATCATCATCACATCATGGCCATATCACATCACCAAACCCTGCAAAAACAAGTTAGACGCCTCTAATTTGGTTTGCATATTTTACGTGGTTTAGGGTTTTCGAGTAAGATCCAATCTACCTACGAACATGAACCACAACGGTGATACTAGTGTTGTCAATAGAAGTGCAAATTGCAATCTTCACTATGGTGGGAGAGACAGACACCCGCAAAGCCACTTATACAATACAAGTTGCATGTCAAGCGTGGAGCAAGTCTCATGAGACGCGGTCATGTAAAGTTAGCCCGGGCCGCTTCATCCCACCATCCCGCAAGAAGCAAAGTACACAAACTAAAGCAACTAAAGCATCACCGCCCACAAAACCATTGTGTTCTACTCGTGCAACAGATCTATGCATAGACATGGCTCTGATACCACTGATGGGGTTCGTTGCATAGAAAACAAAAATTTTCCTACCACAAGACGAATAAAACCAACAGATCTAATCTATGGAACACCCAAGATCTAATCTACAAGATAGAAGCAACGAGATTGAGATGAGACTAACCCTCGAAGATTCCAAAGCCTACGAGATTAATCTCGTCGTTGGTGTAGGCGATCGTCCCCGTGCTCGCAATCCGCAGCGACTTCCGTACTCGGTTGCGCGTACGGTGTCGATGAAGCTCCTTCCTCTCCCGTTCCGGCGGGCAGCGGAGGTGTGGTAGATCTCCACGGAATCCCGGCAGCACGACGGCGTGGTGGTGGTGGTGGAGAAGAGTTGCTGCAGGGCTTCGCCTAAGCCTCGCACAGCCGTATGGAGGTGGAAGAGAGAGGGGCGGCTAGGGTTGTGGAGGGGGGCCTTGGCCGGCCACCCCCTCCCCTCTTTATATAGGTGGGGGTCAGCCTAGGGTTTCCCCTAGGGCCCACCTGCCCCCTTGGCCGGCGCATGGGGAGGGGCCAACTCCTCCCCCAAGTCTTCCCCTTATCTCCTAATTTAAACACTTTATTTTAGGAGATAGATCTTATCTCTAAATTTAAACCATTTAAATTAGAGATAGATCTTATCTCTAAGGGGGCCGGCTCGGGCCCACATGTCATGGTGGGCAGGACCCACTATGCCATGTGGCGCCTATGTGGCCTCTCCCGGGGTGGTGGGCCCACTGGTGGCCCTCTAGAACCTTCTAGAAGCTCCGGCCAAAACACCGGACTTTTTCCCGAACCCCGGAAATTGACTTCCCATATATGAATCTTATTCTCCGGACAATTCCGGACCTCCCCGTGATGTCCTGGATCCCATCCGAGACTCCGAACAAAAACTTCGGACTCCAACTCATATTCTGAATCTACTTATGCGACATCGAACCTTAAGCGCGTCACCCTACGGTTCGCGAACTATGCAGACATGGTCGAGACTCCTCTCCGAGCAATAACCAATAGCGGGATCTGGAGATCCATAATGGCTCCCACATATTCAACGATGACTTTAGTGATTGATTGAACCATTTACATACGACGCCAATTCCCTTTGTCACACGATATTCTACTTGTCCAAGGTTTGATCATCGGTATCTCCATACCTTGTTCAACCTCGTTACTGACAAGTACTCTTTACTCGTACCGCGGTATGTCATCTCTTATGATCCAATCATATGCTTGCAAGCTAATCAGACGACATTCCACCGAGAGGGCCCAGAGTATATCTATCCGTCATCAGGATGGACAAATCCCACTATTGATCCATATGCCTCAACTCACACTTTCCGAATACTTAATCCCTTCTTTATAACCACCCATTTACGCAATGGCGTTTGATGTAATCAAAGTACCCTTCCGATGTAAGTGATTTACATGATCTCATGGTCGAAGGATTAAGACAACTATGTATCGAAAGCTTATAGCAAATTAAACTTAATGACTTGATCTTATGCTACGCTCATTTGGGTGTGTGTCCATTATATCATTCAACTAATGACACAACCTTGTTATTAATAACATCCAATGTTCTTGATCACGAAACCATGATCATCCATTAATCAACAAGCTAGTTATACAAGAGGCTTACTAGGGACTCCTTGTTGTTCACACAACACACATGTATCAATGTTTCGGTTAATACAATTATAGCATGGTATGCAAACATTTATCATAAACATAAAGATATTATAATAACCACTTTATTATTGCCTCTTGGGCATATCTCCAACATTCACGGGATTCAAAGCCACCATACAAATAAGCAGAAATGTACAGAGACACACACACATGTACAGAGAGGAGTTCATTTGAAAATAGCTGAAATGATGAATAGAAGAAATGCAGATTAGGGGCTCACTTCTCGTCGTGGCCTCGGTGAGAAGATCAGGGGCAGCGCTCGGTGTTCAGTGCGGTGGCTGGCGGCCGACGGTCAGTACGGCACTGCGGCGTCCAGGGCGGCGGGGCTAGGTGACGCCATGAAAGCTGCGGAGAGCGGGCGAGCACCGGGCGGACAACTGAACTAGGCAGAGACGCAGAATCGAAGGCGTGTGGGGCCAGGGCGGCGATCAGGGCGTGGGGAATCGCGGGGTGCGATGAGTGAATGGAGCCGCGTGACCTCGACGCTATCTCCACGTCTCCTCCAGGCTCCAGGATGGGCTCCAGTCCGGGCTAATCGGGGCTTCTTCCCATGGGTATAATCTGGGCTGGCAAAATTTACATTTGGAAAAGTAAGAGCGACTAAGAATCTAAAATTCCTTCTAGGGCTTCGTCCCTCCTGCCGGCGACACTGCTGGTTCGCTCGGCCTCCGGTGGCCTTGGGGCCTTGGAGGCTTGGTGGACCGCGACCTCTTTGCCGGCGGGCATGTTTTAGTTCTTTGTTTAGTTTGTTTTTAGTGTTTTCTTCGAAATGTTGATGTAGCGGTTACATAGTAACACTGGTAGGAAAAAGTCTACTCCTAGCATGTCAAATTTGGCTACCAGTCGCGGGTGAGCCCCGTGATGTCTACGCACGCTTCTATTCCTGTAGACAGTGTTGGGCCTCCAAGAGCAGAGGTTTGTAGAACAGCAGCAAGTTTCCCTTAAGTGAATCACCCAAGGTTTATCGAACTCAGGGAGGTAGAGGTCAAAGATATCCCTCTCAAGCAACCCCGCAATTACGATACAAGAAGTCTCTTGTGTCCCCAACACACCTAATACACTTGTCAGATGTATAGGTGCACTAGTTCGGCGAAGAGATAGTGAAATACAAGTGATATGGATGTATATGAGCGGTAATAACAATCTGAATAAAATATGGCAGCGAGTAAACATGCAACAGAACTTGATGGAAACGGTGTTTCAATGCTTAGAAACAAGGCCTAGGGATCATACTTTCACTAGTGGACACTCTCAACATTGCAATCATAATGGAATATAAATATAAGCACTTCACTATGCGATTCTGAATTACTCTTTGGCAAGATAACGAACACTAATTCATCATGTAGGCAAACCTTAAAGATGTATTCCCAAGTACTAATAAACACATCACGCTGTCACTGTGAGCATTCATAGGAGGTACTAACACACCACAATTTCATAGAGACATCCAACTCAAATCATAACTCAGTGAATAAGTATTCTGTGAAATATAGCCTAAGAGACCCACACGGTGCACACACTGTCACCTTTACACACGTGGACAAGGAGTCTCCGGAGATTACATAAGTAAAATCCACTTGAATAGCATAACGACATCTAGATTACAAAGCTCATCATATGGATCTCAATCATGTAAGGCAGCTCATGAGATCATTGTATTGAAGTACATGGGAGAGAGATTAACTACATAGCTACCGGTACAGCCCTTAGCCTCGGGGGAGAACTACTCCCTCCTCATCATAGGAGACAGCAGCGTTGATGGAGATGGCGGTGGTGTCGATGGAGATGCCTTCCGGGGGCACTTCCCCGTCCCGGCGGCGTGCCGGAACAGAGACTTCTGTCCCCCGAATCTTGGCTTCGCGATGGCGGCGGCTCTGGAACTTTTCTCATATCGTGGCTTATTCGTCTCGAAGTTTTAGGTCAGGACGGCTTAAATAGGCGAAGAGTCGGAGTCGGAGGGGGTCTGGAGGCTCCACACAACAGGGGGGCGCGGCCCCCCTCTTGGCCGCGCCGCCACCATGTGTGGTGGCCCTGGGCCTCCCCTCTGGTCCCTCTTCGGTGTTCTGGAAGCTTCGTGGAATTATAAGATCGTGGGCCTTGATTTCGTCCAATTCCGAGAATAGTTCCTTACTAGGATTTCTGAAACCAAAAACAGCAGAAAACAGGAACTGGCACTTCGGCATCTCGTCAATAGGTTAGTTCCGGAAAACGCATATAAATGATGTAAAGTGTGTATAAAACATGTGAGTATCATCATAAAAGTAGCATGGAACATAAGAAATTATAGATACGTTTGAGACGTATCAAGCATCCCCAAGCTTAGTTCCTACTCGCCCTCGAGTAGGTAAACGATAACAAGGATAATTTCTGAAATGACATGCTATCATAATCTTAATCAATACTATTGTAAAGCATATGAGATGAATGCAGCGATTCGAAGCAATGGTGAAGACAATGAGTAAACAACTGAACCATATAACAAATACTTTTCATGAATAGTACTTTCAAGACAAGCATCAATAAGACTTGCATAAGAGTTAACTCATAAAGCAATAAATTCAAAGTAAAGGCATTGAAGCAATGATACGTCTCCGACGTATCGATAATTTCTTATGTTCCATGCCACATTATTGATGTTATCTACATGTTTTATGCACACTTTATGTCATATTCGTGCATTTTCTGGAACTAACCTATTAACAAGATGCCGAAGTGCCGGTTCTCGTTTTCTGCTGTTTTTGGTTTCGAAATCCTAGTAACGAAATATTCTCGAATTGGACGAAATCAAGACCCGTGGTCCTATTTTTCCCGGAGCCTTCCGGAACACCCGAGAGCCGCCGGAGGGAAGCCCCGGGGGCCCCACACCACACCCTGGCGCGGCCAGAGGGGGGGGCCGCGCCGCCCTATGGTGTGGGCCCCCCAGGCCCCCTCCGAGGCTGCCCTTCCGCCTATTTAAAGCCTCCGTCGCGAAAACCCTGAGGAAAAAAACCACGATACGGAAAACCTTCCAGAGCCGCCGCCATCGCAAAGCCAAGATCTGGGGGACAGGAGTCTCTGTTCCGGCACCCTGCCGGAGCGGGGAAGTGCCCCCGGAAGGCTTCTCCATCGACACCGCTGCCATCTCCATCGCCATCTTCATCACCGCTGCTGCTCCCATGAGGAGGGAGTAGTTCTCCAACGAGGCTCGGGGCTGTACCGGTAGCTATGTGGTTCATCTCTCTCCTATGTACTTCAATACAATAATCTCATGAGCTGCCTTACATGATTGAGATTCATATGATGATGCTTGTAATCTAGATGTCACTATGCTAGTCAAGTGAGTTTTACTTATGTGATCTCCGGAGACTCCTTGTCCCGCGTGTGTAAAGGTGACAAGTGTGTGCACCGTGTGGGTCTCTTAGGCTATATTTCACGGAATACTTGCTCACCGTTATGAATGGCGTAGTGAAGTGCTTATTTATATCTCTTTATGATTGCAATGTGTTTTGTATCACAATTTATCTATGTGCTACTCTAGTGATGTTATTAAAGTAGTTTATTCCTCCCGCACGGTGTAATGGTGACGAGTGTGTGCATCCGTGTTAGTACTTGGCATATGCTATGATCATGATCTCTTGTAGATTGTGGAGTTAATTATCATTATGATAGTATTGATGTGATCTATTCCTCCTACATAGTGTGAAGGTGACAGTAGTGCATGCTCTGTGTTAGTACTTGGTTTAGTCGTGTCGATCTTTCTTGCACTCTAAGGTTATTTAAATATGAACATTGAATTGTGGAGCTTGTTAACTCCGGCATTGAGGGTTCGTGTAATCCTACGCAATGTGTTCATCATCCAACAAGAGTGTAGAGTATGCATTTATCTATTCCGTTATGTGATCAAAGTTGAGAGTGTCCACTAGTGAAAGTCTATTCCCTAGGCCTTGTTCCTAAATATCGCTATCGCTGCTTGTTTACTCGTTTTACTGCGTTACTACTGCTTGCGTTACTACTGCTTGTTTATCGTCCCGGGCAAAGCACTTTTCCGGTGCCGTTGCTACTACTTATTCATACCACCCGTATTTCACTATCTCTTCGCCGAACTAGTGCACCTATTAGGTGTGTTGGGGACACAAGAGACTTCTTGCTTTGTGGTTGCGGGGTTGCATGAGAGGGATATCTTTGACCTCTTCCTCCCCGAGTTCGATAAACCTTGGGTGATCCACTTAAGGGAAACTTGCTGCTGTTCTACAAACCTCCGCTCTTGGAGGCCCAACACTGTCTACAAGAATAGAAGCTCCCGTAGACATCAAGCACTTTTCTGGCGCCGTTGCCGGGGAGGAAAGGTAAAAAGGCACTCATACTCCGGTTCCAGGTAACAGTACTTTTCTGGCGCCATTGTGTTTGTGCTTGAAGCTATTTCCTTTAGATCCTGCAATTGCATCTTTTTGTTTCTTGTTTACACTAGTTTGGCATAATGGACAACAATGAGCTTCTTATTCTATTTCCTGATTTAAAACATGGATTGTTTGATGCGAAAATTAAAAAACCTATGGAATCTTATTTGCATGCTGGTAGTAATATTAGTATGAACGCTTTGAACACCATTGTTGATAATGATATAGAAAGTTCTAAGCTTGGGGAGGCTGGTTTTGATGAGCATGATCTTTTTAGTCCCCCAAGCATTGAGGAGAAAATTTACTTTGATAATACTTTGCCACCTATTTATGATGATTATAATGATAGTAGTCTTTTAGTACCGCCTGTTATGGAGGATAACTTTGATTATGATTACAATATGCCTCCTATATTTGATGATGAGAATAATAATGATAGCTACTTTGTTGAATTTGCTCCCACTATTACTAATAAAATTGATTATGCTTATGTGGAGAGTAATAATTTTATGCATGAGGCTCATGATAAGAATGCTTTATGTGATAGTTATATTGTTGAGTTTTCTCATGATGCTACTGAAAGTTATTATGAGAGAGGAAAATATGGTTGTAGAAAATTTCATGTTACTAAAATGCCTCTCTATATGCTGAAATTTTCGAAGTTACACTTGTTTTATCTTTCTATGCTTGTTGCATCATGCTTCATGAATTTGTTTATTTACAAGATTCCTATGCATAGGAAGCATGTTAGGCTTAAATGTGTTTTGAATTTGCTTCTTGATGCTCTCTTTTGCTTCAAATACTATTTCTTGCGAGTGCATCATTAAAACTGCTGAGCCCATCTTAATGGCTATAAAGAAAGAACTTCTTGGGAGATAACCCATGTGTTATTTTGCTACAGTACTTTGTTTTATATTTGTGTATTGGAAGTTGTTTACTACTGTAGCAACCTCTCCTTATCTTAGTTTTGAGTTTTGTTGTGCCAAGTAAAGTCTTTGATAGTAAAGTAAGTACTAGATTTGGATTACTCGCGCAGTTCCAGATTTCTTTGCTGTCACGAATCTGGGTCTACCTCCCTGTAGGTAGTTCAGAAAATTAAGCCAATTTACGTGCATGATCCTCAGATATGTACGCAACTTTCATTCAATTTGGGCATTTTCATTTGAGCAAGTCTGGTGGCCTAATAAAATTCATCTTTACGGACTGTTCTGTTTTGACAGATTCTGCCTTTTATTTCGCATTGCCTCTTTTGCTATGTTGGATGAATTTCTTTGATCCATTAATGTCCAGTAGCTTTATGCAATGTCCAGAAGTGTTAAGAATGATTGTGTCACCTCTGAACATGTTAATTTTTATTGTGCACTAACCTTCTAATGAGTTTGTTTCGAGTTTGGTGTGGAGGAAGTTTTCAAGGGTCAAGAGAGGAGGATGATATACTACGATCAAGAAGAGTGAAAGCTCTAAGCTTGGGGATGCCCCGGTGGTTCACCCCTGCATATTCTAAGAAGACTCAAGCGTCTAAGCTTGGGGATGCCCAAGGCATCCCCTTCTTCATCGACAACATTATCAAGTTCCTCCCCTGAAACTATATTTTTATTCCGTCACATCTTATGCACTTTGCTTGGAGCGTCGGTTTGTTTTTTTTTTTTGTTTTTTTTTTGAATGAAATGGATCCTAGCATTCACTTTATGGGAGAGAGACACGCTCCGCTGTAGCATATGGACAAGTATGTCCTTAGGCTCTACTCATAGTATTCATGGCGAAGTTTCTTCTTCGTTAAATTGTTATATGGTTGGAATTGGAAAATGATACATGTAGTAACTCTAAAATGTCTTGGATAATTTGATACTTGGCAATTGTTGTGCTCATGTTTAAGCTCTTGCATCATATACTTTGCACCCATTAATGAAGAAACACTTAGAGCTTGCTAATTTAGTTTGCATATTTGGTTTCTCTAGAGTCTAGATAACATCTAGTATTGAGTTTTGAACAACAAGAAAGACGGTGTAGAGTATTATAATGTTTACAATATGTCTTTTATGTGAGTTTTGCTGCACCGTTCATCCTTGTGTTTGTTTCAAATAACCTTGCTAGCCTAAACCTTGTATCGAGAGGGAATACTTCTCATGCATCCAAAATCCTTGAGCCAACCACTATGCCATTTGTGTCCACCATACCTACCTACTCATGGTATTTATCCGCCATTCCAAAGTAAATTGCTTGAGTGCTACCTTTAAAATTCCATCATTCACCTTTGCAATATATATCTCATGGGACAAATAGCTTAAAAACTATTGTGGTATTGAATATGTACTTATGCACTTTATCTCTTATTAAGTTGCTTGTTGTGCGATAACCATGCTTCGGGGACGCCATCAACTATTCTTTGTTGAATATCATGTGAGTTGCTATGCATGTCCGTCTTGTCTGAAGTAAGAGAGATCTACCACCTTAATGGTTGGAGCATGCATATTGTTAGAGAAGAACATTGGGCCGCTAACTGAAGCCATGAATCATGGTGGAAGTTTCAGTTTTGGACATACATCCTCAATCTCATATGAGAATAATAATTGTTGCCACATGCTTATGCATTAAAGAGGAGTCCATTATCTGTTGTCCATGTTGTCCCGGCATGGATGTCTAAGTTGAGAATAATCAAAAGCGAGAAATCCGAAATGCGAGCTTTCTCCTTAGACCTTTGTACGGGCGGCATGGAGGTACCCCATTGTGACACTTGGTTAAAACATGTGCATTGCAAAGATCCGGTAGTCCAAGCTAATTAGGACAAGGTGCGGGCACTATTAGTATACTATGCATGAGACTTGCAACTTGTAAGATATAATTTACATAACTCATATGCTTTATTACTACCGTTGACAAAATTGTTTCATGTTTTCAAAATAAAAGCTCTAGCACAAATATAGCAATCGATGCTTTCCTCTTTGAAGGATCATTCTTTTTACTTTTATGTTGAGTCAGTTCACCTATCTCTCTCCACCTCAAGAAGCAAACACTTGTGTGAACTGTGCATTGATTCATACATACTTGCATATTGCACTTGTTATATTACTCTATGTTGACAATTATCCATGAGATATACATGTTACAAGTTGAAAGCAACCGCTGAAACTTAATCTTCCTTTGTGTTGCTTCAATACCTTTACTTTGATTTATTGCTTTATGAGTTAACTCTTATGCAAGACTTATTGATGCTTGTCTTGAAGTACTATTCATGAAAAGTCTTTGCTTTATGATTCAGTTGTTTACTCATGTCATTACCATTGTTTTGATCGCTGCATTCATTACATATGTTTACAATATGATCAAGTTTATGATGGCATGTCACTCCAGAAATTATCTTTGTTATCGTTTTACCTCGCTCGGGACGAGCAAGTACTAAGCTTGGGGATGCTGATACGTCTCCGACGTATCGATAATTTCTTATGTTCCATGCCACATTATTGATGTTATCTACATGTTTTATGCACACTTTATATCATATTCGTGCATTTTCTGGAACTAACCTATTAACAAGATGCCGAAGTGCCAGTTCTCGTTTTCTCGCTGTTTTTGGTTTCAGAAATCCTAGTAACGAAATATTCTCGGAATTGGACGAAATCAAGACCCAGGGTCCTATTTTTCCCGGAGCCTTCCAGAACACCCGAGAGCCGCCAGAGGGAAGCCCTGGGGGCCCCACACCACACCCTGGCGCGGCCAGAGGGGGGGCCGCGCCGCCCTATGGTGTGGGCCCCCCAGGCCCCCTCCGAGGCTGCCCTTCCGCCTATTTAAAGCCTCCGTCGCGAAAACCCTGAGGAAAAAACCACGATACGGAAAACCTTCCAGAGCCGCCGCCATTGCGAAGCCAAGATCTGGGGGACAGGAGTCTCTGTTCCGGCACCCTGCCGGAGCGGGGAAGTGCCCCCGGAAGGCTTCTCCATCGACACCGCTGCCATCTCCACCGCCATCTTCATCACCGCTGCTGCTCCCATGAGGAGGGAGTAGTTCTCCATCGAGGCTCGGGGCTGTATCGGTAGCTATGTGGTTCATCTCTCTCCTATGTACTTCAATACAATAATCTCATGAGCTGCCTTACATGATTGAGATTCATATGATGATGCTTGTAATCTAGATGTCACTATGCTAGTCAAGTGAGTTTTACTTATGTGATCTCCGGAGACTCCTTGTCCCACGTGTGTAAAGGTGACGAGTGTGTGCACCGTGTGGGTCTCTTAGGCTATATTTCACAGAATACTTACTCACTCGTTATGAATGGCGTAGTGAAGTGCTTATTTATATCTCTTTATGATTGCAATGTGTTTTGTATCACAATTTATCTATGTGCTACTGTAGTGATGTTATTAAAGTAGTTTATTCCTCCTGCACGGTGTAATGGTGACGGTGTGTGCATCCGTGTTAGTACTTGGCATATGCTATGATCATGATCTCTTGTAGATTGTGGAGTTAATTATCATTATGATAGTATTGATGTGATCTATTCCTCCTACATAGTGTGAAGGTGACGAGTGTGCATGCTGTGTTAGTACTTGGTTTAGTCGTGTCGATCTTTCTTGCACTCTAAGGTTATTTAAATATGAACATTGAATTGTGGAGCTTGTTAACTCCGGCATTGAGGGTTCGTGTAATCCTACGCAATGTGTTCATCATCCAACAAGAGTGTAGAGTATGCATTTATCTATTCTGTTATGTGATCAAAGTTGAGAGTGTCCACTAGTGAAAGTCTATTCCCTAGGCCTTGTTCCTAAATATCGCTATCGCTGCTTGTTTACTCGTTTTACTCGCGTTACTACTCGCTGCGTTACTACTCGCTTGTTTACTCGTCCCGGGCAAAGCACTTTTCCGGTGCCGTTGCTACTACTTATTCATACCACCTGTATTTCACTATCTCTTCGCCGAACTAGTGCACCTATTAGGTGTGTTGGGGACACAAGAGACTTCTTGCTTTGTGGTTGCAGGGTTGCATGAGAGGGATATCTTTGACCTCTTCCTCCCTGAGTTCGATAAACCTTGGGTGATCCACTTAAGGTAAACTTGCTGCTGTTCTACAAACCTCTGCTCTTGGAGGCCCAACACTGTCTACAAGAATAGAAGCTCTCGTAGACATCAAGCAACACAAAGGAAGATATAAGTTTCAGCAGTTGCTTTCAACTTTCAACATGCATATCTCATGGATAATTGTCAACACAAAGTAATATAACAAGTGCAATATGTAAACATGTAAGAATCAATGCACACAGTTGATACAAGTGTTTGCTTCTAGGATAGAAAGAATAGGTGAACTGACTCAACAATAAAGTAAAAGATAGGCCCTTCGCAGAGGGAAGCATGGATTACTATATTTGTGCTAGAGATTTTCATTTTGAAAACAAGAAACAATTTTGTCAATGGCAGTAATAAATCACATGTGTTATGTATAATATATCCTATAAGTTGCAAGCCTCATGCATAGATTACCAATAGTGCTCGCACCTTGTCCTAATTAGCTTGGATTATCATTGCATAACATATGTTTCAACCAAGTGTCACAAAGGGGTGCCTCTATGCCACCTGTACAAAGGTCTAAGGAGAAAGATCGCATTTGATTTCTCGTTTTTGATTATTCTCAACTTAGACATCCATACCGGGACAACATAGACAACAGATAATGGACTCCTCTTTAATGCATAAGCATTCAACAACAGTTAAAATTCTCATAAGAGATTGAGGATTAATTGTCCAAACTGAAACTTCCACCATGGATCATGGCTTTAGTTAGCGGCCCAATGTTCTTCTCTAACAATATGCATACTCAAACCATATGATCATGAAAATCGCCCTTACTTCAAACAAGACGAACATGCATAGCAACTCACATGATATTCAACAAAGGTAAAAGTTGATGGCATCCCCAGAAACATGGTTACCGCTCAACAAGCAACTTATTAAGAAATAAGATACATAGCTACATATTCTTCAACACAATAGTTTTTAAGGCTATTTTCCCATGAGCTATATATTGCAAAGACAAAGGATAGAATTTTAAAGGTAGCACTCAAGTAATTTACTTTGGAATGGCAGAGAAATACCATGTAGTAGGTAGGTATGGTGGACACAAATGGCATAGTTTTTGGCTCAAGGATTTGGATGCATGAGAAGTAATCCCTCTCAATACAAGGTTTAGGCTAGCAAGGTTGTTTGAAGTAAACTCAAGTATAAAACAGTACAGCAAAACTTACATATGAACATATTGCAAGCATTATAAGAATTTACATCGTCTCCTTGTTGTTCAAACACCTTAACCAGAAAATATCTAGACTCTAGAGAAACTAATCATGCAAACCAAATTTTAACAAGCTCTATGTAGTTCTTCATTAATAGGTGCAAAGTAAATGATGCAAGAGCTTAAACATGATCTATATGAGCACAACAATTGCCAAGTATCAAATTATTCAAGACATTATATCATTTACCACATGCAGCATTTTCTGTTTCCAACCATATAACAATGAACGAAGCAGTTTCAACCTTCGCCATGAACATTAAAAATAAAGCTAAGAACACATGTGTTCATATGAACGAGCGGAGCGTGTCTCTCTCCCACACAAGGATGAATTTATTCAGAGAATGAAAATAACAAAACGAAAATAAAAGCACACAGACGCTCCAAGTAAAGCACATAAGATGTGACGGAATAAAAATATAGTTTCACTAGAGGTGACCTGATAAGTTGTCGATGAAGAAGGAGATGCCTTAGGCATCCCCAAGCTTAGATGCTTGAGTCTTCTTGAAATATGCAGGGATGAACCACGGGGGCATCCCCAAGCTTAGACTTTTCACTCTTCTTGATCATATTGTATCATCCTCCTCTCTTGACCCTTGAAAACTTCCTCCACACCAAACTCAAAACAATCTCATTAGAGGGTTAGTGCATAATTGAAAATTCATGTATTCAGAGGTGACATAATCATTCTTAACACTTATGGACATTGCACAAAGCTACTGAAAGTTAATGGAACAAAGAAATCCATCAAACATAGCAAAACAGGCAATGCGAAATAAAAGGCAGAATCTGTCAAAACAGAACAGTCCGTAAAGACGAATTTTTTAGAGGCACTGGACTTGCTCAGATGAAAATGCCCAAATTGAATGAAAGTTGCGTACATATCTGAGGATTACTCACGTAAATTGAAAGATTTTTCTGAGTTACCTACAGAGAACCCTGCTCAAATTCGTGACAGCAAGAAATCTGTTTCTGCGCAGTAATCCAAATCTAGTATGAACCTTACTATCAAAGACTTTACTCGGCACAACAATGCAATAAAATAAAGATAAGGAGAGTTTGCTACAGTAGTAACAACTTCCAAGACTCAAATATAAAACAAAATTGCTGTAGTAAAATAAAAATATGGGTTATCTCCCAAGAAGTGCTTTCTTTATAGCCATTAAGATGGGCTCAGCAGTTTTAATGATGCACTCCCAAGAAATAAGATTTGAAGCAAAAGAGAGCATCAAGAAGAAAATTCAAAACAAATTTAAGCCTAACCCACTTCCTATGAAAAGTAATCTTGTAAATAAACAAGTCATGTAGGCATAATGCAACAAGCATAGGAAAACTAGACAAGCGCAACTTCAAGATTTTCAGCATATAGAGAGGTGTTTTAGTAACATGAAAACTTCTACAACCATATTTTCCTCTCTCATAATGATTTTCGGTAGCATCATGAACAAACTCAACAATATAACTATCAAATGAAACATTCTTATCATGAGTCTCATGCATAAAATTATTACTACTCCCAACATAAGCATAGTCATTCTTATTAATTGTAGTGGGAGCAAATTCAACAAAGTAGCTATCATCAAATATAGGATGCATATTGTAATCATAATTAAATTTATCCTCCATAGTAGGCGGCACCAGAACACCACTATCATTAAAATCATCATAAATAGGAGGCAAAGTATCATCAAAGAAAATTTTCTCATCAATGCTTGGGGGACTAAAAATATCATGCTCATCAAAACCAGCTTCCCCAAGCTTAGAACTTTCTATATCATTATCAACAATGGTGTTCAAAGCGTTCATACTAATATTACTACTAGCATGCAAATAAGGTTCCACAGGTTTTTTAATTTTCGCATCAAACAATCCATGTCTTAACTCAGGAAATAGTTTAAAAAGCTCACAGTTGTTTTCCATTATGCCTTACTAGTGAAAAATAAAAACAAGAAACAAAAAGATGCAATTGCAGGATCTAAAGGAAATAGCTTCGAGCACTCACACACCGGCAACAATGCTAGGAAATAGCTTAGTAGTCGGAGGATGTGAATACCTTTTACCTTACCTCCCCGGCAACGGCACCAGAAAATAGCTTGATGTCTACGCACGCTTCTATTCCTGTAGACAGTGTTGGGCCTCCAAGAGCGAGAGGTTTGTAGAACGGCAGCAAGTTTCCCTTAAGTGAATCACCCAAAGTTTATCGAACTCGGGGAGGTAGAGGTCAAAGATATCCCTCTCAAGCAACCCTGCAATTACGATACAAGAAGTCTCTTGTGTCCCCAACACACCTAATACACTTGTCAGATGTATAGGTGCACTAGTTCGGCGAAGAGATAGTGAAATACAAGTGATATGGATGCATATGAGCGGTAATAACAATCTGAATAAAATATGGCAGCGAGTAAACATGCAACAGAACTTGATGGAAACGGTGTTTCAATGCTTAGAAACAAGGCCTAGGGATCATACTTTCACTAGTGGACACTCTCAACATTGCAATCATAATGGAATATAAATATAAGCACTTCACTATGCGATTCTGAATTACTCTTTGGCAAGATAACAAACACTAATTCATCATGTAGGCAAACCTTAAAGATGTATTCCCAAGTACTAATAAACACCCCACGCTGTCACTGTGAGCATTCATAGGAGGTACTAACACACCACAATTTCATAGAGACATCCAACTCAAATCATAACTCGGTGAATAAGTATTACGTGAAATATAGCCTAAGAGACCCACACGGTGCACACACTGTCACCTTTACACACCTGGGACAAGGAGTCTCCGGAGATCACATAAGTAAAATCCACTTCAATAGCATAACGATATCTAGATTACAAAGCTCATCATATGGATCTCAATCATGTAAGGCAGCTCATGAGATCATTGTATTGAAGTACATGGGAGAGAGATTAACCACATAGCTACCGGTACAGCCCTTAGCCTCGGGGAGAACTACTCCCTCCTCATTATAGGAGACGAGCGGCGTTGATGAAGATGGCGGTGGTGTCGATGGAGATGCCTTCCGGGGGCACTTCCCTGTCCCGGCGGCGTGCAGGAACAGAGACTTCTGTCCCCCGAATCTTGGCTTCACGATGGCGGCGGCTCTGGAACTTTTCTCGTATCGTGGCTTATTCGTCTCGAAGTTTTAGGTCAGGACGGCTTAAATAGGCGAAAAGTCCGAGTCGGAGGGGGTCTGGAGGCTCCACACAACAGGGGGGCGCGGCCCCCTCTTGGCCGCGCCGCCACCATGTGTGGTGGCCCTGGGCCTCCCCTCTGGTCCCTCTTCGGTGTTCTGGAAGCTTCGTGGAATTATAAGATCGTGGGCCTTGATTTCGTCCAATTCCGAGAATATTTCCTTACTAGGATTTCTGAAACCAAAAACAGCAGAAAACAGGAACTGGCACTTCGGCATCTCGTCAATAGGTTAGTTCCGGAAAATGCATATAAATAATGTAAAGTGTGTATAAAACATGTGAGTATCATCATAAAAGTAGCATGGAACATAAGAAATTATAGATACATTTGAGACGTATCACCCCGCGACTAGTACCTCGCGCAGGTATGTGTGTACCGGTCGCGTGCTTTCCTAGTACGATGCCACTAAGTTTACTGGTAGCGCACCCAGCGGCACGCAACTAGTACCCACCTGCTACCAGTACATATTCTTCTTGTCTTTCCCCCACATTTATACATGTATAATATGTAGACATATATCACATCAATGCACATGCAGATACACCGAATTAGCTAAATGACCAAATAATTACACTACAAAATCAAGCAAGTGACCAAGTCATTACATTGCATTGAGCACAATAGCCAAGTGACCAAATCATTGCATTGCATATACTACAATTGGTAATGGTCAAGACCTACATGATATGTAATGGACAAGATCTACACTACACACCTGGGGGCGGATCCTTCACCTCCGACTCCGTGGGTAGGTAATGAACAATGACCCCGTCAGAATCTCTTGGGTCGTGGTACTCACCATCAGATGACGAGGAGTGATGACCCACAAGTATAGGGGGTGTATCGTAGTATCTTCGATAAGTAAGAATATCGATCCCAACGAGGAGCAGAAGGTGTTGACAGGCAGTTTTGATGAAGGATTCACTGTAAATGCTCACGAGACAAGTATTCGGGGGGTTTTGATGTAACAGATGAATAAAGTACAAGTAAGTAAAATGCGAGAGAAATAATTGCAGCGAGTGGCCCAATCCTTTTTAGCACAAAGGACAAGCCGGTTTGTTTACTTATAATGACCAAACGTTCTCGAGGACACATGGGAATTTAGTCTAGTGCTTTCGCTACATACAGTTGATTAATCTTCATTGTTTTGATAAGTGTTGTGTGGGTGAACCTATGCTAATGTGCCGCCCTTCCTAGGACTAATACATACTTGTGATTATACCCCTTGCAAGCATCCGCAACTACAAGAAAGTAATTAAGATAAATCTAACCACGGCCTTAAACTGCGAGATCCTGCGATCCCTCCTGCATCGATATACCAACGGGGTTTAGGTTTCTGTCACTCCGGCAACCCCGCAATTGGCAAACGAGTACAAGATGCATTCCCCTAGGCCCATAAATGGTGAAGTGTCGTGTAGTCGACGTTCACACGACACCACTAGAAGAATAACACCACAACTTAAATATCATAACATGGAATATTACTCAACCATAATTCACTACTAACATTTAGACTTCACCCATGTCCTCAAGAACTAAACGAACTACTCACGAGACATCATATGGAACATGATCAGAGGTGATATGATGATGAATAACAATCTGAACATAAACCTTGGTTCAATGGTTTCACTCAATAGCATCAATAACAAGTAGAAATCAGTACCGGGAGAGTTTCCCCTATCAAAAAATCAAGATCAAACCCAAATTGCTACAGCGGTGGCGATGTCCAGCGGTGGAGATGGCGGTGATGATGGTGGAGATGATGATGATGGTGATGGAGATGATGTCCAGCTCGATGGCGGTGACGATGGCGTCGATTTCCCCCTCCGGGAGGAATTTCCCCGGCGGATTCCTGCCCGCCGGAGAGCTCTTTTCTCTCTGGTGTTCTCCGCCCCGCAGAGGCGGCTGTAACCCTTCGTGAGGATTCCTCTGTGGCTTCGGTCTTCGGGACGAAGGGTTTCGCGAAGAAAAAGAGGCGAAAAGAGGCTGAGGGGCCCCACACCACATGGTGGCGCGGCCGGAGCCATGGGTCGCGCCGCCCTATGGTGTGGGCCCACCTTGGGTCCACACGGCTCCCCTTTCGGCTTCCTTCATCATCCGGAAAAATAGGATTTTTGGTAAAACTTCCTTCCACGAGTTGATCTTCCGAAATATTGCATCCTGACGGTGCTTTTTCCAGCGAGAATCCCGGCTCCGGTGCTCGATCTCCAAATAATCATGAAACATGCAAAATAGATGAAATAACATAAGTATTGTGTCCCAATATGAAATATATCAATGAATAACGAGCAAATTATGATATAAAATAGTGATGCAAATTGGACGTATCAACTCCCCCAAGCGTAGACTTCGCTTGTCCCCAAGCGAACCGAACTCGGTAAACGGGACCACATGTTTATGGAGTGAAGAGTCGATAAATAAAATACGGACAAGAAGCATCATATTCATTCACACAAGACATTATAGCAAACAACTTCCTCATATAACTCAACTTGAAACAAGTATAAGGTAATCACAAATAAAGGTTCATAAGAAATCATAATTGGTGATGGCAAACTTTGTTCTTGGTCAGAGAACAGGTTAACCAGATTATACTTTATCTATTGAGCAGCGCTCTCATATTAAAACTTATGGTAAACTTGCATATTCAATCATATTAATCATTGATGATTTTCAAAGCTATATTCATTCAGGTAAAACTTGTACTAAACAAGAAAGAGTAAAGGCATGATGAAGCAAATCACAATATAGTAGTTTGATCACAACAACTCAAATGCTTGCTTGAGATGGAGGGAAATAGGTTTACTGACTCAACATAAAGTAAAAGACAGGCCCTTCGTAGAGGGAAGCAGGGATTAAATCATGTGCTAGAGCTTTTTCAGTTTTGAAATCATATAAAGAGAATAAAAGTAAAGTTTTGAGAGGTGTTTGTTTTTGTCAACGACTGGTAGCGAGTACTCTAACCCCCTTGCCAAACAGGACCTCCAAAGAGCGTCTCCCATGAAGGACGTTATCTCTACCGGCAAGGTAGATCATCCCTCTTCTCTTTTGTTTACACATGTACTTTAGTTTATTTAAGGATGACACTCCCCCCAACCTTTGCTTACACAAGCCATGGCTAACCGAATCCTCGGGTGCCTTCCAACAATCTCATACCATGGAGGAGTGTCTATTGCAAAATTAAGTTGCTTACTGATGAATCGGGGCAAAACATGTGAAGAGAATTATTAATGAAAGTTGATTAATTGGGGCTGGGAACCCCGTTGCCAGCTTATTGCAAAATTATAGGATAAGTGGATGAAGCCACTAGTCCATTAGTGGAGGCTGCCTAACAAGACTGAAAGATAAAACACCACATACTTCCTCATGAGCTATATAAAACATTGACACAAATAAGAAGTAATAAATTTTGAATTGTTTAAAGGTAGCTCATGAAGTATTTACTTGGAATGGCAGAAAATACCATGCAGTAGGTAGATATGGTGGACACAAATGGCATAGGTTTGGGCTAAGGTTTGGATGCACGAGAAGTATTCCCTCTCAGTACAGGTATTTGGCTAGCAAGGTTAAATAGCAAGCATAGGAGTTGAGGGAAACAAACAAATATACAAGTGATAGAAACAATCATGCATCTTACTTGTAAGCACAAACAGTTTTAACTTCAGAATACTAAGCTAAGAACCGATAAGAAAGATAATAACATCTTCTACATTTGTTTCCTCTATTCTTCTTAAACTCAAAGTGTTGTTGCTATTGACCATTGCTAAGTTTGCCAAAACCAAATAGATTTACTTAATGCTCCCAAAGTGGTACCAATACTAAAATCAAGATCAATCATATAGTAGAAATTGCAAACTAAAATAAGGTGTGCAATATGTAAATGATAAGACTTCTCATTAATATTCCATAACGATAACTCACACCAAGGGATACATAGACAAACTAAAGGAGAGATACTTCCACACTGCAACCCATCTTATACGATAACTTCCCTACTCATGATATGACACTACTTGATAGTAAAAAGTAAAAGGTAGTGATGATGTGATACCACGGCACTCCCCCAGCTTGGAACAAACCAAGGGGATGCCAATACCGATGATGGATTACTCCTTTGGCGATGGTGGTGATGAATTCCTCACAAGCTTCTCCACAAGCTCCCGAAGCTCGTCGATCTTGTACATAAGGTTGCGGATCATCTCCGAATTGTGCTCGACGCGATTAAGAAGTATGTCCGACGGCGAGTCCCAATTCTTGGAGTTATTTCCCCAACCTTCAGCTTCGAGGCTTCGTCCTTCTGCGGTGTTAGAACGATCTATATCCCAATTGCTAGGCAATGCTGCCTTGAGGGTCCTTTCAATTTGATTATTGTAGATTAGATTGCGGAAGGGATGGTGAATGCTCGAAGAAGATGTCCTTGGAGCTAGGTAATGACGGGGAACTCCTCCTCCGGTCCTAATCCGTGCGCTCTTCTTGGCGTTGAACGAGTCTGACACCACTCCGATGCTTGCAATTGTGGTGCGCGGGCGCTCTTGTGGAACTTCTTCGATTTCCTCTTCATCCTCCTTTACTTCTTCCTTGACGCTCTCGTCCTCTTCTTTCCACTCACGGTCTTGTTCATCCGGAAGCTCCTTGCCCTTGTTCTTGGAGACCATGGTGCTTCTAAACTGAAAACAGATCCTGGCAGAAACAGCTCGAAACAAAACACGTCGAGAAAACGATATACGGACCTCCAGGGGTCCGGGGGATTATATAATAAAAAATTCAGAACAAACGGAAAGTACCGGGTCGAACCGAGTCGGAAAGGGGCGACGAGGCGGTGCCACCATAGGTCGGCGCGGCCGGGCTGGGGCCGCGCCGGCTGTGGTGGCACGCCCTCGTGCGTCCTTTCCACTCCGTTTCGATCTCGTAATTTTTCTTATTTTCCAAAAACAGCAAAAATATTGTTCGGAAAGTAAATCGCGAACTTTTCATTACCGATCGCGTTACCTATTCAAAGTTGAGTTACGGCGGATCTGTCAATTTGTCCTTTGATGAAAGCCTCCGGTGTTTCCACTTGAATAATATCAACATCAACATTATAAGAATCACCTGAGATATAATGCTTGAGTCTTTGTCCATTCACCACTTGCGTAGCATTTCCTTGGAGAGGGCTAATTTTAATTGCTCCTGAACGATACACCTCCTCAACAACATATGGTCCTTCCCATTTCGAGAGTAATTTCCCTGCAAAGAATCCGAGGCGAGACCGATACAATAGGACTTTATCCCCAATATTAAACTCTCTTTTGATGATCCTTCTATCATGCCATTTTTTAACTTTTTCTTTAAAGAGTTTAGCATTTTCATAAGCTTCACTTCTCCATTCATCTAGAGAACTTAATTGTAGCAACCTCTTATCACCAGCAAGTTTAGGATCTTTATTTAATTCTCTAACGGCCCGATAAGCTTTGTGTTCTAGTTCTAAAGGTAAATGACAAGCTTTTCCGTAGACCATTTTATAAGGTGACATTCCCATGGGTTTTTTCTAAGCAGTTCTATAAGCCCATAGTGCTTCTTTCAATTTACTAGCCCAATTCTTTCTAGATTTATTAACAGTCTTCTGCAAGATAGATTTAATTTCTCTATTTGATAGTTCTACTTGACCACTACTTTGAGGGTGATAAGCGGAAGCAATTCTATGATTAATACCATACTTAGCAAGAGTTTTTCTAAAACCTCCATGAATAAAATGAGAACCTCCATCAGTCATAATATATCTAGGTACTCCAAATCTAGGAAAAATAACATCTAAAAGCATTTTTAAAGAGGTCTCACCATCAACACTTTTTGTAGGTATGGCTTCCACCCATTTAGTAACATAATCAACGAGCAACAAGTATATGAGTGTTACCTTTTGAAGAGGGAAAAGGTCCCATGAAGTCAAATCCCCAACAATCAAACGGTTCAATAACAAGAGTATAATTCATAGGCATTTCATTGCGTACTGGAAATATTACCAACCCTTTGACATTCATCACAAGATAAAATAAACTTCCTTGCATCTTTGAAGAGAGTTGGCCAATAAAAACCTGATTGTAGAACATTTTGCGCGGTTCTATCTCCGGCGTGATGTCCTCCATAAGCACTGCCATGACATTTACTCAATATCTCTTGTTGTTCATATTCGGGAACACACCTTCGCAGAATACCATCCACTCCTTCTTTATATAAGTGTGGGTCATCCCAGAAATAATGCCTCAAGTCATAAAATAATTTCCTCCTCTGCTGAGCTGAAAAGGTTGGAGGCAAGTACTTGGAAACAATAAAGTTAGCATAATCAGCATACCAAGGACTGTCTCGCGAGCTCACCTTTATTACAGCCAATTGTTCATTTGGAAAACTATCATTAACGAGAACAGGATCATAAGCAATATTTTCCAATCTAGACAAATTATCGGCAACAGGATTATCAGCACCTTTCCTATCTACAATATGTAAATCAAATTCTTGCAAAAGAAGTACCCATCTAATAAGCCTCGGCTTAGCATCTTTCTTTGTCATAAGGTATCTAATTGCAGCATGATCAGTATGAATTGTAACTTTTGAATCAACAATATAAGATCTAAATTTATCACAAGCAAAGACTACAGCTAACAATTCTTTTTCAGTAGTAGCATAATTTCTTTGAGCAGCATCAAGAGTTTTACTAGCATAATGAATAACATTTAATTTTTTATCTACTCGCTGTCCAAGAACAGCGCCTACAGAAAAATCACTAGCATCACACATAATTTCAAAAGGTAAATTCCAATCAGAAGGTTCAACTATAGGAGCAGTTGTTAAGGCTTTCTTTAGAGTTTCAAAATCTTCCTTACAATCATCATCAAAAACAAAAGGTACATCTTTTTGAAGAAGATTAGTAAGAGGCTTTGAAATCTTGGAGAAATCTTTAATAAATCTCCTATAAAACCCAGCATGACCAAGAACACTATGAATACCTTTAACATCCCTTGGATAGGGCATCTTCTCAATGGCTTCAACTTTAGCTCTATCAACTTCAATACCTCTCTCGAAATTTTATGTCCCAATACAATTCCTTCATTAACCATAAAGTGGCATTTCTCCCAATTAAGAACAAGGTTAGTTTCTTCACACCTCTCGCAAAACTTTATCAAGGTTTCGCAAGCAACTATCAAAAGAATTCCCATAGACGAGAAAAATCATCCATGAATACTTCCACAATACTCTCACAAAAGCCATGAAAAATAGCGAGACATGCATCTTTGAAAAGTAGCAGGAGCATTACATAAACCAAAAGGCATACGCCTATAAGCATAAGTTCCATAGGGACAAGTAAAAGTGGTTTTCTCTTGATCCTTAGCTTTAACAGCAATTTGCGAAAACCCAGAATAACCATCAAGAAAGCAAAAATGAGTATTTTTAGATAACCTTTCTAACATTTGATCAATAAATGGTAAAGGGTAATGATCTTTCTTAGTAACTTTATTAACTTTTCGATAATCAATGCACATTCTATACCCTACAACTACTCTTTGAGGTATGAGCTCATCATTATCATTAGGCACAAAAGTTATTCCTCCTTTCTTAGGAACGCAATGCACGGGACTAACCCATCTACTATCAGCAATAGGATATATAATACCAGCTTCAAGAAGTCGTAATACCTCATTTCTTACCACATCCTTCATCTTGGGAATTAGACGACGGCTGAGGTTCAACAACGAGGCTTCGCATCATCTTCCATATTAATGGCGTGTTGGCAAATAGAGGGAGAAATCCCCTTCAAGTCATCAAGAGTATAGCCAATAGCACCTCGGTGTTTCTTCAATATTTGCAATAATCTTTCTTCTTCAAACTCGTAAGCTTAGAACTAATAATAACAGGATATATTTTCTTATCATCAATATGAGCATATTTAAGATTATCGGGCAAAGGCTTTAAATCAAAAACGGGATCTTCCTTTGGTGGCGGTGTTGTACCCAAGTCTTCCACCGGTAAATCATGCTTGAGAATAGGTTGGCGAAGAAAAATCTCCTCAAGCTCATCTCTTTCTTTCCTAAAAACTTCACTCTCGCTATTCTCCAAATGTTGCTGCAAAGGATTATTAGGAACAAGAACAATAGATGCACTACTTGCTCCATTTTAAAATCATTACTAGGCAAATCAGCTTTATAAGGAGTCTTGGTAAATTTAGAGAAGTTAAACTCATAAGATTCACCAGCAAATTTAGTCAAAATTTTCTCTTTCTTGCAATCTATAATAGCTCCACAAGTATTTAGAAAAGGTCTACCAAAAATGATAGGACAATAATCACTAGCGAGCAGAACCAAGTACCAAAAAGTCGGCGGGATATTTAATCTTACCACATAGAACTTCCACATCTCGAACAATACCAATTGGAGAAATAGTTTCTCTATTAGCCAACTGAATAACCACATCAATATCTTCAAGTTCACAAGAATCAATTTCGTGCATAATCTCCGTGTAAAGCTCATAAGGTATAGCACTAACACTTGCACCAATATCACATAAACCATAATAGCAATGATCACCAATTCTAACGAGATAGCATAGGAACACTAGCTTGTTTGGGTTTATTAGGATGTGAAACAATATTAGAAGCATCTTCACGAGAAAATAATATGACCATCCTCCACATTTTCGAGTCACAAGATCTTTAACTATTGCAACGACGGAGTTCAACTTTTATTTGTTCTTCGAGGTTCTATAGGTTTCTTTTCACTTTTATGAACCGCACTATTTATAACGAGTACTCTTTCATTTTAGCAGGAAAAGGAGTTTTTTCAATATAAGCTTCAAGAATAACACGATCAGCAGTTTCAACTACAACACACTTATTAATAGATGAATCAATTTTATCTTTATACGGTTCATGATACTTATCAAAATTCTTCTTAGGCAATTCATAATGAGAGGCAAAAGCTTTATAAAGGTTTGCGGCAACTTGAGAATCAAGACCATATGTAGCACTCATATTACGAAATGTATCGGTATCCATAAAAGCTTCAATGCATTTATAATCATAAATTATACCCGATTCTCTATCTTTGTCGTTCTCCCAACCTTCGAGTATTTTCTTGGATCCGATCAAGAAGGTCCCTTTTAAACTCTTCTTTATTGCGCGTAAATGATCCGGAACAAGAAGTATCCGGCAAGGTCTTGTCTTGAAAAGAAAGTTTTGCATAGAAATTATCAATAATAACATTACCGGAAGCTCATGAATGGGGCATTTGAGCATTAAAGACTTCAATCTCCCCCAAGCTTGGGCAATACTCTCTCCATCATGAGGCCAGAAATTATATATGCGGTTCCGATCTTTGTGAATTTCACTTGGAGGATAAAATTTGGAATAAAATAAAGGCACAATGTCCTCCCAATCAAGAGAATCACCATTCTTCGAGCAATTTATACCAATGCGCCGCTTTACCGGACGAGCGATATAGAGAATAGCTTCTTCCTAACTTCATTCATAGCAATACCTGCACATTTGAATAACCCGCATAATTCATGCAAAAACGGTAAATGATCACCGGGATGGACGAGTTCCATCCCCTTCATAGCGGTTATCCATAACATGTTCAATAATTTTCGTAGGTATTTTATATGGTATTACTTCCTCACCTGGTGCCTCATCCACTACCGTTGCGGTAGTAGTAGATTTTCCAAATAGAAATTGAAGAGAAGATCTCTCCATAATGACTTATAGCGACGAGCAGAAATAAAATCAGCACAAACGATAAAGGTTTTCCTTACCAATTCCGCTTACCAATAGCGCTTCACTCCCCGGCAACGGCGCCGGAAAATAGTCTTGATGACCCACAAGTATAGGGGGTGTATCGTAGTATCTTCGATAAGTAAGAATGTCGATCCCAACGAGGAGCGAGAAGGTGTTGACGAGCGGTTTTGATGAAGGATTCACCGTAAATGCTCACGGACAAGTATTCGGGGGGTTTTGATGTAACAGATGAATAAAGTACAAGTAAGTAAAATGCGAGAGAAATAATTGCAGCGAGTGGCCCAATCCTTTTTAGCACAAAGGACAAGCCGGTTTGTTTACTTATAATGACCAAACGTTCTCGAGGACACATGGGAATTTAGTCTAGTGCTTTCGCTACATACAGTTGATTAATCTTCATTGTTTTGATAAGTGTTGTGTGGGTGAACCTATGCTAATGTACCGCCCTTCCTAGGACTAATACATACTTGTGATTATACCCCTTGCAAGCATCCGCAACTACAAGAAAGTAATTAAGATAAATCTAACCACGAGCCTTAAACTACGAGATCCTGCGATCCCTCCTGCATCGATATACCAACGGGGGTTTAGGTTTGTCACTCACTCGGCAACCCCGCAATTGGCAAACGAGTACAAGATGCATTCCCCTAGGCCCATAAATGGTGAAGTGTCGTGTAGTCGACGTTCACACGACACCACTAGAAGAATAACACCACAACTTAAATATCATAACATTGAATATTACTCAACCATAATTCACTACTAACATTTAGACTTCACCCATGTCCTCAAGAACTAAACGAACTACTCACGAGACATCATATGGAACATGATCAGAGGTGATATGATGATGAATAACAATCTGAACATAAACCTTGGTTCAATGGTTTCACTCAATAGCATCAATAACAAGTAGAAATCGAGTACGGGAGAGTTTCCCCTATCAAACAATCAAGATCAAACCCAAATTGCTACAGCGGTGACGATGTCCAGCGGTGGAGATGGCGGTGATGATGGTGGAGATGATGATGATGGTGATGGAGATGATGTCCAGCTCGATGGCGGTGACGATGGCGTCGATTTCCCCCTCCGGGAGGAATTTCCCCGGCGGATTCCTGCCCGCCGGAGAGCTCTTTTCTCTCCGGTGTTCTCCGCCCCGCGAGAGGCGGTCGTAACCCTTCGTGAGGATTCCTCCGTGGCTTCGGTCTTCGGGACGAAGGGTTTCGCGAAGAAAAGGAGGCGAAAGAGGCTGAGGGGGCCCCACACCACATGGTGGCGCGGCCGGAGCCATGGGCCGCGCCGCCCTATGGTGTGGGCCCACCTTGGGTCCACCTGGCTCCCCCTTCGGCTTCCTTCGTCATCCGGAAATAGGATTTTTGGTAAAACTTCCTTCCACAATTGATCTTCCGAAATATTGCATCCTGACGGTGCTTTTTCCAGCAGAATCCTGGCTCCGGTGCTCGATCTCCAAATAATCATGAAACATGCAAAATAGATGAAATAACATAAGTATTGTGTCCCAATATGAAATATATCAATGAATAACAACAAATTATGATATAAAATAGTGATGCAAATTGGACGTATCAAGGAGGCGGCCCGTTGTTTTTAGTAGAAGAAGGTCTCCCCGTATAAATTATCCAAGTAGAAATAACACTTAGTCTTGGCCTATCATCTCTATCCAACGAACCCGTGAAGATAGGTTGGGTTTTCCTCATTGATGACTTCAACAATGAAGGTCCTCTCCCCTATGATCAGTGTGTCCTGTTGGAGGACGACTTCAAACATTCTCAGTTGGTTAATGTTTCTATGTACATGCTCCATGAAGTCACTTCTTGCGCTACATGGAATAGCCTAAACAGAATTACTAAAGAAACAACAATTAGATCAAATATACAAGTCAAGCAACTATATATATGAACAACTAACTAATTAGACTAAAACATACCAACATGGTTTTATTTTCCTCTTTGAACAGTATGACAATTTTTTCATCCATATGCCTATATTGTCCACAGTTGCGCAAGGATTCATAAAATTCATTTGATGCATAATGGTTTGTTTATGTTAACAATTAGGGATTTAAAATGAACTTCAAATAAGGCCTTGTATTTATATTGAACCCAAAAATCACAGGGATGTGGTGAGCGAGCCAAGTACGATGCACAAGATTTGTTTTTGTGCATATGACAAGGCTCGCTCACACCACCCTAGGATCGATGCCAAAAAATTCTAATCGTCAGCCATTACAAATATAGCATACACATATATAGCATTATTAGCAGCAAATCATCGGCCATATGACAATGACTATGAATTATCTATAGCATTATTAGCAGCAAATCTATAGCATACAAATATATATAACATACAAATCGGGTACACGCACGGTGGGGGGGGGGGGTAGGTGGCGGTGGCGGTGGCGACGGCGACTGGTCGAGGAAGGCAGCGGTGCGAGCGATCATGGAAGGTGGCGGCGCTGGCGGTCTGCGGCGACGCGTCGGGGAAGGTGGCGGCGGCTCCGGCGGTCAGCTAGCTAGGTTTCGCTCAGGCGGATTTGGGGGTTTAGAATGAGGAAAGAGTGGAGGGAGGTTATTAGTAAGAGCACTTTACGGGACATAATAGAAGTGTGTGGTAGTGGGAGCATGCTGTGAATAAGTTAGTATTCGCGTGCGACGGAGGAAGCACGATGCAGCTAAAACCTAGCAGCTGCGTGTGACTAGGGGGTGCGCTGCGGGTATTATTAGCCGCGTGCTTCGGACATGGCATGCTGCCAATAAGCTTGCCCCTATAGTCTCCCTGCTGTGTGGATCTGACCCTAAGATGAGTTTCTCGATGATGTCTTATAAGTGGTAGCTATATAGCTATAAGCATATGGCATCTTCGAGAAGCTCTGCCATAGGAGCTTCCCACGATCGATCGATGACAATCTTTGCTAAATTCTGTGTTTTGAGAGAGTATGACAGAAGCATGCATATATATATATAGCCCCTAAATTGGTGCGCATGCACTATGCTTATCGTCTCATAAAGTACATCCATTGATGCATGGTACGTACTCGCAAAGATTTATATCGACCTGGAGGAAAAGGAGAAGATGATGCGTTGGTTAGGTACGGGCACCGCATACCAGTCGCGTGCCAAATCCCGCGCACTACCACTATTTGTATACCTGTCGCGTGCCACTATTTGTGCCCGTTGTAAAAAATTTCTATTCATTTGTGCAGGTGGTCCCACTTACTAGTCGCGTGCCTTACCAGACCATACACTACCACTATGGTCTTACTTGTCGCGTGCCATCATGCGGCCAAAATAGCAGTCGCGTGCCCTAGGTGGGGCCCGCTTCCATTATTCGTGCCCCTATGGCTTTTTCGCAATTAGTGTAAAGTTAAAATAAGGTTCTCTCCACTCTATCCTTTTTTTTTGCGAGAAATCCACCGATCTATTAATAATCATCAACAGTAGTACAAATAATCCAAAAAGTAAAGAAAATTACAAATTGGTATTCGGACCACCTAGCGACGACTACAAACACTAGCACGAGCCGAAGGCGCGCCGCTGTCCTCGCCCCTCCATCGCCGGAGTTAGGCAAAGCTTGTCGTAGTAGAGCTTGTTGTAGTAGACAGACGGGAAGTCGTCGTGCTAAGGTCCCAAAGGACCAGCGCACCAGAGCAGCAACCATTACCAATGATGACAACCGTAGATCGGAAGAGACTATCATGAAACCACACCAACAAACATGAAAACCGACCGGATCCCGACGAGATCCGACGGGCACACAACTCCACGCGCCCTCCGACAGCGCTAGATGCACCACCGGAGCGAGGATAGGGTGGGGAGGACCTTATTCTGACTTTAGGATGTAGCCGCCGCCTCACCATCCCAAAAAAGAGACTGAAAAGCAAATTAAATTAAGAACAGAAACTCCCCACCGACGAGGGACCGTGGTCCACCACACCTCCAAGGCCCGAAGGCCACCGGAGGCGGAGCGGACCGACGGTATCGCCGGCGAGGAGGACGGAACCCTAGATGGGTTTTTTGCCTTTATTCTGCCGCCTCCTGGGTTTCCTTGGCACCGTACCGGTTCCTCTCCACTCTATCCTTGCTCTGATGCGATTGTCCTTTGGTGCCTTAGCACGACGACTTCCTATCTCTCTACTATAACAAGCTCTACTACGACACGTTTTGCCTTGACTTCGGTGATGGAGGGGTGAGGACGGCGTAGTTGTCGATAGGTGGTCCAATTACTTATTTGTAATTTTCATTACTTTTGGCCTTTTTGTACTACTGTTGTTGATGATTATAAATAGGTGGGTGGAATTTCGAAAAAAAAGTTGCTTTGCTGTTTTATTTTTGGGAAAATCTAGGGAGAAGCGCCGCACGATTCCCTCCTGCGTGCGGCGGTGCCTTACAATTGGTGAAACGCATCGCGTCCTTATAGGCACTGGAGCTGACCCGCGTGCACCTTATCTCTTCCCCATGAGCTTCTAGCCACACACGCAATCCCTCTCAGACCACCATGGGGAGCAGCACACGATGTCACCGCCGGAGAGGTCACCGCCACCGAGCACCACCGCGGGGAGGCCGCCACCGAAGGAGGTCGCCGCCGCTGAGCATCTACGCGGGGAGGCCGCCGCCGAGCACCTCCACGGGGAGGCCACCGCCGGGAGAGGTCGCCGCCGCGGAGCACCTCAGCGGGAGGCCGCCGCCGGGAGAGGGCGCCGTCGCCGAGCACCTCCGCAGGGAGGCCGCCGCCGGGAGAGGTCGCCGCCGCCGAGCACTACCGTGGGGAGGAGCTGCGCCCCGGAGGTGGAGGAACACGGCGCCCGTAGACTCGAGAGGAGGAGGAACATCGGCGCCGTGCGGGGAGCTTCACGCCGAGAGCGCATGAAGCCACTCCTGCAAGGAGGAGACGCCCACCGGCTTGTCTGGTCTTCTTCATCGCCATCTCTTTTCTCCTTTCCTCAATGGCCTTGTCTGCCTTTGCGACGCCATAGGCGGTGTGTTTCCGTGAACCAGAGGAGATGGGGAGAAACTGAGGCACTAATTACGTTGGAAAATAATTTAATCTGGCAATTAGTTAGACGTGAACTTGGCAGCTGTTTGTAATTAATCCGGCAATTTAGGCTCCAGTTAATATGATAATTATTTAACGGTTAAACCTGGCAATTAGGGCTAATTAATCTGGTAGCGATGTAGTACATAGTATGCTAATCAGTAACATTACTAGCAAACCTGGCAGCTATGTCGAATTAATCAGGCAATTATATAGAGGAGAGAATGTGTATTTTTACATCGTCCCATGCAAACCTGGCAGCTATGCCGAATTAAACCTGGCAGCTATGCCACGTAGTAAATGGTCCTGCAAAATATGAGGCAACGAACCTAGTGCAGTTCATCCGTTCTCGCGTTCTCATATTTTATTCAGCAAAAGACAACTTTGCCTGCTGCCACTGCATGTCGGTAAAGAGCAAGTGTTGTCTGACATCCAAAACAACGTGTCCAGTAAAGAGCAGCGCGTTTCGCGACTTTTGGAACATAGTGGTAGCAGCCGCCGCACGAATTCACCTATATGCGGCGCCGCCAGGTAGCAACGTCCTTTATTTTTACTTTTCTTGTTGGCGTCGAATCATGGACTTTTTTAGGGAGAGAAACAAAATCATCCTCGTGTCCAGTTCGTCGGCACTCCGACGCCAACCGGGCCGCCATGGTGACGTAGTGACATTCCCCAGACATCCGCGGCTGGGCGGCCCATTCCGGCTGCGCGTCCGACCCCGTCGTCCACCCACGCGGCCACGCCACCGCGACCAGGTCCACCTCCGCCCGCTTCCCCCAAAACCATGGCCACGGCGCCTGCCGCTGCTTAGAAAACCAAACAGCCTCGGGCGCGCACACACATGGCGCCGCCGTGCTCGCCGCGGCGCCCCATCTCGGCGCCGTGCTTCCTCATCTGCTTCCTCCTCGGCTTCGTCGCCGGCCTCTTCTTCTTCGCGCACCGCCACCTCCACCTCGACCACCAGCTCCCGCTGCCCTCCGCTCCAGAGGCCGTCACGGACCCTCACCCGCTGCCGCCGCCACCGCCCGCGCCGAAGCCTCTACAGCCGAAGCTGCTCCTGGTCGTCACGCCGACCCGCGCCCGCCCGCTCCAGGCCTACTACCTGCGCCGGCTCGCGCACACGCTCCGCCTCGCGCCGTCCCCGCTGCTCTGGCTCGTCGTCGAGGATGGCGCCGCCACAACCGAGACGGCCGCTCTGCTCCGCGGCTGCGGGGTCATGTATCGCCACCTATCCTCCCCCGCCCCCGAGCCGCCCCAGGAGCCCCGCCGCCGGAGGCAGGACCTCCCCGTGGACAGCCGCCTGCGCCGCCGGAACGCGGCGCTCGACCATATCGAGCACCACCGCCTGCACGGCATCGTATACTTCGCCGACGAGACCAACGTCTACTCCCTTGACCTCTTCCACCACCTTCGCCAGATAAGGTAAATACCAATTACGTCTCCACGGTTCCCACAATTCAGCATCCATCCTGGTCCCTGATTGAAATTCTAGTCAATTCCCCTTAAAATGTTCTACTACTAGTCAATTTAGATGCTACAATAATCATTGCAAATCCGGGACTCAGTGATGCCAATTGATTGACGAGCAATCTTGATTGTGCTGTTCAGGAGTTTCGGCACCTGGCCTGTCGCAATGCTTGCCCCGGGGAAGAGTAAGACGATACTGGCAGGGCCGGTGTGTAACGGGAGCCGAGTGGTGGGGTGGCATACGGCCGAGAAGAGCAGGAGGCTACGTAGGTTCCATGTGGACATGTCAGGGTTTGCTTTCAGCAGCACTATGCTGTGGGACACCAAGAAGAGGGCTCATCAGGCCTGGAATTACATCCGCCTGCTGGACACGGTCAAGCAGGGGTTTCAAGTAAGCTGCTTCTGCCCCCCGTTCATTGCCTTGATTCAACTCCTCATCACGTTGCATTCATCTCATGCCAAGCTGTTGCATAGTTTTTTGTTGTTATACAATATATACTCCGTACAAGGGAGCATGTGGGTTTTTTCAACCGTAAAAGTGCATCTCTTGCATTTATGTAAATCTTAGAGTACTTTTGAGTTTTGACCCTGTTCATAACCTTCCTGTTGCTGTAAAACTCATCGAGTAGCAGCTACTAAGCACATCTCCAAGGGTGTTTCCTAACCTTCTCTAAATCTTGTCCATACGGGGAAAGAAGTAGACAGATGGTTTAGGGAACTCCCTTGGTGATGCCCTTACATTTGCAGTTATTTTTACCATGACCTTATATTTGCAGTTGCCTAAGTTTGAAGCATTACTGGACTACAACTGTGCATGTGGAAGTGCATTCCAGACATAATTAAGTGCAAACTATCTCCTATTACACGATGAGGAGATTGAACACACCTTGCGTGTGTTCACATCTTTGATTTGTCTAGTTTATCCGGAAGCTGATTATCTGTCGGACAGTCTGTTGTGCATGCCACACTTTTGCACATTTTTTTTCTAGCTAAACGCAATCATATACATTTGCCTTCATTTCTTCCATTAAGACTGGTCCTGCTCATAAAATGTTGCCCATGTAGAAGATTTTATCCAATACTGCACAGTTGAAACTTATACAAGGTGACAATTCGTTGTCTTCCCTTTGTACATATGTTTAAACAGTGTCTACCCTTTGTATTTTTATTCTGGAACATGCTTATATGCTGTTGACTGATCTCTGGTTTGGTTTATGAATGCAACCTCTTGGTCACGGAAGCTGATGTCACATGAGTAACTTTTAGTCATTTTTCATTTTTTTTTGTTGGATTATATGACCCTTTGGTGTTTATTTAGTTATACTTGTACAAACTAAACTCATCAATTAAAATGGTTGTGTGCATCAACCGATGCAGAGGCCTAGGATTACGTCTTTTCGAAGAAGAAAAAAAAACTATTTACTGATCTGATAGCTTTGAAAATGAAAATTCTTACAGGTGACGACATTTATAGAACAGCTTGTGGAAGATGAAACTCATATGGAGGGCATACCAGCTGGCTGTTCAAAAATCATGAACTTTCATCTTCATATGGAAGACAGAGATCTTTTATATCCAAAGGGTTGGCAAATCACGGAAAACCTGGACGTTGTTATTCCTCTGAACCAGGAAGGAAGTACACGACTGTAGCTCCTTGTCTACATTGCAGGTATGAAACATGATTGTTTAAATAGCTTATCAGCGGGTTTTAATCTAGAACCTAAAACAGCTCTCAGCTTTATGGAAATGTCATCTTGTATGTTAATATTGTGTAGTTTAGCCATCATTCTGATGCCCATTCCTGATCTATGTAAGAAAGAAAGAATGCGTATGAACAAATAGTTTGCAGACAAGTGCAGATAGTTCTAGCAAAGATTTGATACTAAAATGATAATTGTTGCAGTCAGCATATTCCATTTACGTGTAGTTCATCTCAGTCGTTTTATAGTGCCCTTCATGTTTCCAAATTGCTTCATCAGTTTACTACGTATCCCCATTTCTGACGATTGGGGTGCTATAACTGTATTAGTAACTAATATTTCATTTTCCTAAAGCAGATAACCTTCAGCCATCAGCCAAAAGGATGAATGTATATCGTCAAGCCACCGTAACACAACATGCTTCGCACTTGCGATTTTAGCGAACTATACGCCAGCGAGGCCATAGAGTGTGAAAATGAAAGATTAGGGTGGGAAAGTGGTTCTTTAGGCAGAGTCGGAGAAAGTTAACTAGGGGACCCTTGTGGATTAGGTGTACATACAACATACAAATGGAAACTTGCACCTATTTTTTACATCTTATATGCAAGGTTCTGCTAACTTCTGATGTCAATTTTGGTAACTTGTACCTTCTGCATTTGTACCTCTATGCCATCTTTCCGCAAGATACATGTGAGGATGCTGTACTGCCACTTTTTAAGGACCTTGTAACGTATAGGGAGAAATATCGAGGGGTTTTGTGTAAAATGAGAGCCATGAAACGGGCTTATGTATGCAAAATATTTGGATCAGTTGCAGAGTTGATTTTGTTCGCACAATTACGACCCAGCGGTTTCCACTGAATGTCGGCCATGGCTTATGTTACGGGACAATTCTTCCACCTCTAATGCATCCAGTCAATTGAGCCGAGCATATGTCATTTGTTCATCTCCAGAAGCCACACCGTGTCTTAGCATTGGGTGCTCTCAACTACTCAGGCCTAAATCCTTCAACCACCACCCACCGGTATCTGAATACCACATGACATTATCCGCAACACGGCAGTCACCTTTCGGAAGGTTCAATGTCCAAGTTCTCCAACGAAACTCCTTTCTGCAATGAGTTTGAACAAATAGGTTGACATCCTAAATCAACGTAAAAAAAATCACTCGAGATACACTTGATTAGAAACAAAGTAGTTGAGCATTAGTTTGTTGTCTGCATCAACTTGCCTCAACTTGCCGCCTTCAAATCCTCTCACGGCTAAAGACTGAACCACCATGCTTTGGCCCCTTGCTCTTGTGCAACAACAAAATAATAGAATTGTCCCCATCTTCCTCTATGTCATACTCGTACTCCTCATCAAAGGAGGATCGTCAAGTGGCAAATTAAATTCAAAATATTACTACCTCATGCTGGCATAATTCAAACTATTCTTAAGAAAAATGCAAATTGTTACATTTTTCATCGCAGAGCCATAGTGAAACTAAAGCGCAATCCTCAGTTTGGTTCACCTTATAAATACAGTAAGTGCAATAGTGTTTTTACTAGTTACTGCAATGCAGAAGCCCCACAGCCCAATTCCTTACTCACCAAAAGAAATAATATACATGCATAATTACAAGAGCAGAGAAAAAAGTACAGACCTATGCACCTAAACTAAAATACATAATTACAGCAGTATGTGCAGTATTTTCTCGATATAACTATGAATCAAACTTGACATACAGTATGAGAAAATCAGGAATAACACACATCTGATAAGTTGCCACGGGAGAGCTATGCATCTCACATTAAACGATAGATGAACTCTAGTACCTTGGTTCAACTATCACCTTGTTGGCAACCAGTATAAACCCGTTTAGTCTTGGTAGCCTATAGCACATAGTAATGATAAATTTAATGAACTGATACCACCTTAAGTCAATTCTACCCTTCTAAACATGAAAGATCAAGCCAGTATAAAAGCTAAAAAACTCAATCAAAAACACAATGGCAGCAACGCTACAAACAGACATCCAAACTTAACTAGTCAAAACAATATACACCGCAAAGCATGCAAAATTTACAACTCGAGTAGATAAACAAATAAAACAAACTATTTGCTCAGATTCTTATTTCAAGTAATTTCATGTTTTCTGGGATGGTATTGGTAAGGCAAAAGACTTTCAAAACAATACTTGGGCACCCAGTCATGCTGATGTTCTTTGTTGAGACTGAAAACAGTGTTTTGTTATACCCAACAGGCCAACATAAGCATCTGGTCCCATCCTAAATAAACAGCATCTACCTAAGCTCACACATTGCTATCCAGCAGCTAGCAGGAGACTTGAGGCTATTGGTTTGTTCAAAAGTTGTTGTGGAATCATAGTGTTGGATGCAAATATGCTAGTTCTATGTGTACCAAACCAGTCAGCAAATCAACTAAACTTCTGACCAGCAATTAGCGCATAAGCAAAATATGGAACCACAAGTAGCACATGATAACTAGAGTATAGGAATTGCTCTTATTAGTCCACAACCGATCAGTGTAATTTCAATCCTCCAATCCCCTTGACAACAGCCATACTGTAACTGCATTATTTTAGAGCTAAGAAGAAGCAGCAGCAGCAGAGCCAGACGCAGCCGCAGCGTCTGCAGGAGCTGCCTCGTCGTCCTTGTGCTTCACCATGCCCGAATCCACCAGGATGGGCACCTCCGCCGCGAGCCACGGCGCGAGCCCGAGGCAGAGAGCGTGCGCGAGCCCAAACCTTGGGCAGTTCTTGGCCCACAGCGGCTTGAAGTGCACGGTGAGGCAGATCTTCCCCCCGCGGTACATCTGCGCAATCATATTTCCATCGACAACAAAGATCAGGAACCCCCGTAATAAAAGAGAGAAAAAACACGCAATCTACGAAGAGGCCAGGCAAGCATGATGATAACGAACCTTGTGTGTCTTGCCATCGAGTGTGGGGAGCTCGATCTCGGGTGCGACCTGAGGGTACGCGACGGGGATGTCGAACTGGAGGGGGAACTCGTAGCGGCGGAGGTTGTGGACGTACCAGCAGGTGCCCTCCCAGCGGGTGCCCTCCGGGTTGGCGGCGGAGATGCGGAACCAGTCGTTGTCCTTGGACTTGTTCACCGACGTGTAGGCGATGAGGGCGCGGTACTCCTCCTTGAGCCGCTGCCGCCACGCATCGCCGTCGCGAGGACCCGCCCGCGTCGACAGCAGCGGGATCTCGCCCACCACGCTCTTCGTGCCCTTGTCCCAACCCTCCATGGGATCTGCTCCTCCTCGCTCTGTTGATGTCGATTTCCTCTGCTCCGCCGCCTCTACCTCCGTCTATGTTCTATCCTACCGCGTGGATCTGACGCGAGGCGAATGTGATTCTCGGGACTGCTTGGATTTTACGCCGACGGCTGGTCGCCGCCAAGCAAAAGGGTTCCATCTCGAGCGTTGGGGGCGTTTGATCGAAACCAACGGCTCGGATAAGACATGAAGCTAGCAACGTTTTCTCTTGGTTTCTCTCAATTTTTCTTTTTTGAACTCGGGGAGGGGTCTTCTTTCATTAAAGGGGTAGGTACAAAGTTTTACACAAAGCCCCTTACACAACACTCCTAAGAACCTAGTATTTGAAGAAAGGGGCTTGCACTTTACAGAAAACACCCTACAATTAACTAGATAAACAATCAAGGACTTGCGTGTCTCTACCACCGGACCCTGGCGTCCTCCAGGTGTCGCCGCCGAGGAACAAGAGCAAGCAGCTCGTGGGCTCCCTTCCGGCGTGGGTCCTCTGCCGACGGCCGTCGTCAAGCCACCGGGACGAGACCACTTGGTGGCAAGGCGTCGTCGAGCTTCCGCAGCAAAAGAGAAGGAGTCCTCCTCGTCGGAGGTTGAAGTGTTGCCGCCATGTTGGCAAGAGATAGCTAAGGCAAAGCTGCCTCGAACTTCGATGAGCACAGGTGAAAGGATCGTATGCCGCACCTAGAGGGGAGGGGTGAATAGGTGCTAACCAATTTTTAGTTCTTTTTCAATTTAGGCTTGACACAAAGGTAAATTCTCTAGATATGCAACTATGTGAGTTTACCTATATGATAAGGTCAACAACTAAGCAAGATATAGCTACGCAATGTATAGGAGATATAATAGGATAGAGAGGTAACCGAGAGTGGAGCACGCGGAGACACGGAGTTGATTCTCGTAGTTCCCTTCCTTTGCAAGAAGGTACGTCTACGTTTGGAGGAGTGTGGTTGCTACGAAAGCCAAACCAACGCCACGAAGGCTTCACTCAGGTCTCCTGTGAGCAACGCCACGAAGGCCTAGCCCACTTCCACTAAGGGATTTCCTCGAGGCGGAAACCGAGCCTTTACAAGGTTCTTGGGGCACACATCCACAACCAAATTGGAGGCTCCCAAATCTGTAACAACACAACAATCAACAAGAATACATCAACAACAAACAACTAGAGATTCCAAATAGGAACCCTAGCAAGAGGGCCCTCAAGCATATGAGGGGGAAAAGCAAATCGCTTCGGTGAGGATGTAGATCGGGGTCTTCTCCTTCGAATCTCCAAAGATCAAGAACTTTGGTTGGATGGAGGAGAAGATCTTGCAAATTTTGTGTTCTTGAGGTGGCTCTAATGGTTGTGAAGCTTGGCAGATTTTTGTGCAATGATTGAGCAGGTTGGAAGGAAGAAGAATGGGGTATAAATACCCCCTCTCAAAATCCATCCATTGGAGCTCTTCGAGGGCCGGATAATCCGTGCCCCCCCCCCGGAAAATCCGGCCTTCGGGAAAATCCGGGCAAAAGTCCGGCCCCCTATCCAGGGGGTTACTGAGCCGCATCGCCAAAAGTCCTTAGCCGATTTTGGGGCGCCGGATATTTTGCAAATATCTGGCCAGGATTATCCGGCCTGGAGAAAAACTTTCTGCTCCTTTTTGTCTCGTTTTTTCACGCAAGACACTCATATACATGTATATATATTCTCTGCACCACTTCATCAAACATTAGTGTATCACATATATTGACATTAAACACTCCAAAACATAATGTGAGAGATATTCTTTCAATCTCCCCCTTTTTGGTGTTTGATGACAATATACGGATTTGCAAGAAAACCACTATAGAGAACAAGCATGTTGGCAAAACATAGAGGCACTCCCCCTACATGTGTGCATACAAGTAATTTGCATTTGAATACAAATGCACAACATATAGGTGTGAGGTGCCTCAACACAAGAGATATCCAACATGAGCTCAAACAAGAGACATATGCTCAATTGGGGCACCATGGTGCCCAGGCACCATACATCATGACCGTACAATTATATCGTGGGTGCCAGATTTCATCATAGGTGTATAAAGGAGAGAAAAACACTTTCCAAATATCAACAGGAGAGAGAATGCACTTTCCAATTATCAGAAACAGAGACAAATCACTCCCCGGTTTGTTGTGCATGTTTCCTTTTATGATTCATGGTGCCCAGGCACCATGGTGCACCAGTTAGTTTACCTATAAATATAAATATATATATATATATATATATATATATATATATATATATATAGACAAAACTATATGTATGTGCGGTAACCGTGGTGACCACATCTCTCACCACACACCACCTTGAAGATTCGTGCAAGCAATGAAAATTTGTATGCATTGTTCCATTGTTTAGATGTGGTCCATTGCTCCAAAGAGGAAATTTCAGAAATGGCTTTTTAATGGTCCAACTATAGTTCTTACATGGACCACTGTCATCCTACCATGTCTGAACCCGGTGCAGGCTTGGACCACAAGTACCGCCCATCACTCTGACGATCACTCGCGTTATAAGGCCCAGTTCTCCCGGCCAGATCCAACTCGCCCCGTCCACCCCGACCACCACCGCCCTTTCCACCAGTATCTCCACGCACCTCCGCAACGGAGGCCTTGCACGTGTTTCTCCCGGCCAGATCCATCCCGGCCCGACCACCACCGCCGCCTTTACGACCAGCAATGCCACGCATCGGAGGCCACGCACAGCCTATTCTCCGTCCCGTCACCACGCCCCCGCCCTGTTTGTCCGGCGCCCCGCTTCCTCCTCGCCGGAAGACACGCCCAAGCCAGCACCCGGCGCCGTTGTTGCATGTACCAGGAGCAAGCCAGGTGTGGCGCCCCAAGCGCGATGCTACGGTGTACTCCTCTGTCCACCGCGACGGAGACGACGAAGACTGGAGCCAATGACGCGTCCCCAGAGCAGAGCGCACACCACTGACGGGCGACAGCCTCGACGATGTCAGAACTGGCCCGCGTCTCGCGGACGTGCGGCAGTTGCGAAGTCAACAACATCGTGCAGTGGCAAAGCAGCTTGTGGAGTCCTCCTCGGTGGCATACTCATCATCACTGTCAGCAGCTGGAGGAGAGTCGCGAGCGATGCTAGCCCTCTGAATACTCTGCTCAAGATCAGTCCATTGAAACTGGGAAGAGTGCCACCCACTGTAGGCGGGGTGAACTGGAGGCTGAGGCGGAGGTCCTTGCTCACCACTGAGCCTGTGAAGAATGACCGCCTGAGTATGCTGAATCTCTGAGCGCTGGCGGCTGGCTTCATAGTTTTCCTTGTGAATCTCAATGTTTATGCACAGAACATTGCGCTGAAACCAACTAAGCTTTTTCACATGCTTCTGAATCACAGGGGTAGCAACAGGGCGACCGGGTGCAAAGCCACTAGAGCGGGTATCTCCCATAAAAGAGCTAGAAGCAGGTGCAGCACGGGGAACTGGCTTCTTCTTGTAGGCTTTCTTGACAGTGTGACTGTCTGTAGGGAATCGACCCAAGTCTTCAGTAAGTGCAGCAGTGTTGTTGATGAGAAGCTGAATATATGGAGCATAGGGCATAGTGGTCCGGGAAACCATGGTATCATGAATCTCATGAAAGATGTAGTCCATGATATCAAGAGTGAAATCAGACTCCTCCTCACCATCCTGAGCACAGTCATAGGCAAGATGCATAAGGTCCACAAGAGGTCCACGGAGAGCATCGTTGTTACCGCCACTAGGAGCAATGGTGGCCCTAAAGAAGCGGAGCAGCTGACTATAGATGGGTAGAAGCCCCCTGGTAGTCCCAATAGCTCCAGACTCGTCATATAGATTATAGAGCACATTCTTGTCAGTCTTCTGAGGGCCATGTAGGCGGTGACCACCTATCTCGAGAACGCCAAGAATAGAAGCAAACCGGCGCAAAGTTGCCTCACATTGGGTGGAGCCAGTCATCCACAGCATAGTGCGCTCTTCATCCTTCTTGAAGGCAGTGTAGCAAAGAATTGCTTGATCAA